>NC_047116.1:98871765-99171765 GCF_902500255.1 Thalassophryne amazonica | reverse complement strand
AAAGTCCACTTAGGACGCAACAGAACCAGAACTCTGCACCACATTCTCTGCAGATCATCCAGCCAGCACCAAAATGACAGGAAGAACGAGGCGGGCAGGCAGTTTATGAAATAAAAGGTGTCTGAAAGCAGACAGGGTATAAGAATGGGTTTGAATCTCACCAGAGAGGACAAACTGCCTACTTGTGGGAAAAACGTTTGCAGGAAGGACAGCCTGCTTATTTGTAAGGAGGCTTTAGAACTTGAGCTGCGTTCACATTACTAAGTGAAGTGACTTGACCTTTTTATTGTGTGCCTGCATGTGATGCAGTGTATGCTTTAACAAATTACAAGATATATGTAATGAATGCAGCAGCGGTGGCGTGATTAGTGCACTGAGTTTCAGTGCGGAAGGTTCCTGGTTCTAACCCCACCCCTGACACATTTCTCCATCCATATGAAATAAGAAAGAAATGTGTGTGTGTCATTTAATTTTGACAATACTTTTGGCCTTCTGAATGATGAATTCTGGCCTTGAATCAATTATGGGTGAGACGTCCAGTATGAACCGGAACCGGCGTTTGTTTACATGTTAACCGTTCACGCTAATCCAATTTCTATAAGGCTTAGAGACATAAATCATATGGGAACAGCAGCTGTCACAGCTCAAATGAGACAACATTACAATCCTGTTGTCTACAAATGTAGAGATGGGAGGACGACATGAATAAGTGGGCAAAGATAACATACAGTAGCATTTTTAGCTCCTTCACTTCAGACGGGGAGGCAACGAACAATCTTTAAAGCTCTGAGGTGCATCAGGACCTGCGCAGTAATAAGGTCGGTCCCGTTCTACTAGAAGAGGTCTTGGGACCCAACTTATTTACCTTAAGGCAGATGCAGAAGCCAGGAGAAGCCTGGGTTTTAGTTTCAGCATCAGGTGAAATAAAACATCAAGCTGTTCATGCAAAGCAGGTCCAGGAAGATCTCCAGGTGGGTAACTTTTGTTAATTATAATGTATGAACTAATGTGACAGAATACATCTGAGTCCTCATTAAAATAAACTCAGACTTTTTTACATTTTATTTTACATCCCTCCAGGTCCATTTGACAGTGTCTGCAGCTGGTTATCTGGACATTATATGAGCACCTGGAGTTGGACATTTCATTTGACAAACTCTTTACAGACATACACATGAAACACCTTCAGAATTTCTACTTTTCACATATGCTTTCAATACAACCCCTGGCAAAAATTATGGAATCACCGGCCTCGGAGGATGTTCATTCAGTTGTTTAATTTTGTAGAAAAAAAGCAGATCACAGACATGACACAAAACTAAAGTCATTTCAAATGGCATCTTTCTGGCTTTAAGAAACACTGTAAGAAATCAGGAAAAAAATTGTGGCAGTCAGTAACGGTTACTTTTTTTAGACCAAGCAGAGGGGAAAAAAAATATGGACTCACTCAATTCTGAGGAAAAAATGATGGAATCATGAAAAATAAAAGAATGCTCCAACACATCACTAGTATTTTGTTGCACCACCTCTGGCTTTTATAACAGCTTGCAGTCTCTGAGGCATGGACTTAATGAGTGACAAATAGTACTCTTCATCAATCTGGCTCCAACTTTCTCTGATTGCTGTTGCCAGATCAGCTTTGCAGGTTGGAACCTTGTCATGGACCATTTTCTTCAATTTCCACCAAAGATTTTCAATTGGATTAAGATCCGGACTATTTGCAGGCCATGACATTGACCCTATGTGTCTTTTTGCAAGGAATGTTTTCACAGTTTTGCTCTATGGCAAGATGCATTATCATCTTGAAAAATTATTTCATCATCCCAAACATCCTTTCAATTGATGGGATAAGAAAAGTGTCCAAAATATCAATGTAAACTTGTGCATTTATTGATGATGTAATGACAGCCATCTCCCGAGTGCCTTTACCTGACATGCAGCCCCATATCATCAATGACTGTGGAAATTTACATGTTCTCTTCAGGCAGTCATCATTATAAATCTCATTGGAACGGCACCAAACAAAAGTTCCAGCATCATCACCTTGCCCAATGCAGATTCAAGATTCATCACTGAATATGACTTTCATGCAGTCATCCACAGTCCACAATTGCTTTTCCTTATCCCATTGTAACCTTGTTTTTTTCTGTTTAGGTGTTAATGATGGCTTTCGTTTAGCTTTTCTGTATGTAAATCCCATTTCCTTTAGGCAGTTTCTTACAGTTTGGTCACAGACGTTGACTCCAGTTTCCTCCCATTCGTTCCTCATTTGTTTTGCTGTGCATTTTCTATTTTTGAGACATATTGCTTTAAGTTTTGTCTTGACGCTGTGATGTCTTCCTTGGTCTAACAGTATGTTCGCCTTTAACAACCTTCCCATGTTGTTTGTATTTGGTCCAGAGTTTAGACACAGCCGACTGTGAACAACCAACATCTTTTGCAACATTGCATGATGATTTACCCTCTTTTAAGAGTTTGATAATCCTCTCCTTTGTTTCAATTGACATCTCTCGTGTTGGAGCCATGATTCATGTCAGTCCACTTGGTGCAACAGCTCTCCAAGGTGTGATCACTCCCTTTTAGATGCAGACTAATGAGCAGATCTGATTTGATGCAGGTGTTAGTTTTGGGGATGAAACCTTACAGGGCGATTCCATAATTTATTCCTCAGATTTGAGTGATTCCATATTTTTTTCCCCTCTGCTTGGTCTAAAAAAGTAACCGTTACTGACTGCCACAATTTTTTTTCTTGATTTCTTATAGTGTTTCTTAAAGCCAGAAAGTTGCCATTTGAAATGACTTTGGTTTTGTGTCATGTCTGTGATATGCTTTTTTTCTACAAAATTAAACAACTGAATGAACATCCTCCGAGGCCGGTGATTCCATAATTTTTGCCAGGGGTTGTATTAATGGATGAATTTGTTGCAGTCATCACTTAACAGATGTGTTAAAGGCAACAAAACAGCACTGTGTGAAAGAAAATGCTATGGGAGCTGAACCCCGTTTAGAAAAAAAAAAAAAAGAAAACAGTACAGGAAACGAAAACCACTAGCAACCAATGGCTCACTTCTATTTCTGGTGTCTCACAGGAAGTTGCACCCATAATCGCTTCTACAGTAGCGCCCCCAGGAATAAGGTGGATACTGATGTCGGAATGTTCCATGACGCACACCAAAATATCCTCAGATCACTTAATGTTACAAACTGGATTTAACCTAGCTGCTTTGAGTGCTGATAAAAACAAGTCCTTTATATCTACCTGGGACAAACATGGGAATGCCTGATGGAATGTTCCATTATTGCTTATCACGCTGACAAACAAGTTTGTCACAAAGCTATGATATGACACATGCTGCTTGAACAAACAAGGTGATCACGTCACCTGCTTACCATGCTGATGCACCAGGTTGCAGCCAATCACATAGTCCCACTGATACACAATGGTACGGCAAGACGGCCCACCCGGGTGCAGTTAATTTCATGAATAAGAACAGCTCAGCCCTAAGATGGGGGCTCTTCTGTTGCAACGGTGCATGTGACGCTTGCTCCTGGAAGACCCTAGCGCTGTTTTAGTTAAGTCAGGAGAGGTGATGGTGTAGTGGTTAAGCATTGGGCTTAAGACCAGAGGATCCTTGGTTCAAATCCCAGCCTGGCCGGAAAATCACTAAGGGCCCTTGGGCAAGGTCCTTAATTCTCTAGTTGCTCACGGTGTGTAGTGAGTACCTTGTATGTCAGCAGCCTGACATTAGGGTGAATGTGAGGCATTGATGTGTAAAGCACTTTGCGTGTCTGATGCAGATGTAAAAGTGCTATATAAATGCAGTCCATTTACCATTTAACTCTGTTCTCAGTGCAGGCATCTACCTCAATACAACATCGGTTATTTGAAGTCCATCTCCTGTCAGTTATTGAGTTCGTTCACCACAGAAGGTACCGGGTGGGGTTCAGGCAGACAAATTAAACCCTAAACCTTAAATGAGGCCTGCCCACCAGCATATACATTTAGTCACGTCCCTCATGATGCGAAGCAAGGCGGGGTGTTGCTCTTATTTATAAATCTAGGTTTAGCCTATTAGCTGTTGGGGGTTACAAATATCACTCATTTGAGCAACTGATTCTTCGCTCTGCTCAGGATATTACACATTGCCAAGATCAGAAGAATAAAAATCAGTAGTATTACTTTGTCACTGTATATAGGCCTCCTGGCCCATATTCTGAATTCTTAGATGAATTTGGTGCATTCATCTCTAACTTGTCAACTAGTGTAGATAACATTTTGATCATTGGTGACTTTAACATTCATAAAAATAAGCCTTCTGATCCCCTCTGCAAATCATTTATGGAAATTGTGGATGCATTAGGATTTCGGCAATGCATTCGGGATTTGATGCACATTTGTGGAAATACCCTGGATCTGGTTCTCGCACGTGGTATTGCTGTCACGAATATTGACATCATGCCTCTTACATCAGTGGCGTCTGATCATTCACTCATTAAGTTTACAGTTTCACTGCTGTGTTTAGTGGAACAACAACCTTATATATCATTACGGCGATGCATCAACTCCTCAACTAAGACTGAACTCGAAGCTAGATTGCCTGATGTCTTAGCTTCACATTTGACAAATACCCAGTCAGTAGACAGACTTGTGGATAGTTTAAACTCAGTGCTCAAAACTACACTCGACATGACTGTACCACCTGTGTTAAAACCACGCTCCCCCAAATCTCAGTCACCTTGGTTCAATGATTATCTGCGTGACCTCAAGCATAAAGCAAGAGGTCTAGAACGGAAATGGCGTCATTCAAAATTAAAACCTTGCATGGCGTGATGCTATCTTAGACTATAAGCATGCATTATTGGCTACAAAGCGGACTTACTACTCTGATTTAATCAACAAAAACAAGCATAATTCAAAGTTCTTGTTCGACACAGTGGCAACACTTATGCATGGACAACCACCTGTAGTTCGCTCTCCTTTTACAGCACAAGATTTCCTGGATTACTTTGGGAAGAAAATAGGAGACATCAGGCTAAACATATCCCGGCATGCCTTAATCCAGCCACTACACCCTGATATTGATGTGGGCACCATTACTGAGGTATTACCTAGATTTACAGAATTTGACAGTATCTCACTAGACATGCTGACGAAACTCGTAATGTCAACAAAAAGCACAACCTGTTTATTTGATCCTATACCAACAAAGCTGTTTAAGGACCTGTGGCCCACTCTTGGGCCGACTGTGCTGTAAATTATTAATCTTTCTTTAACTTCTTGATCTGTTCCTAAATGTTTCAAAGCGGATAGGCTGGAAAATCATTTTGGGATTACTGGGAGTGCCCCTTGCACGGCTGACGTCATACTTGACCAGTCGTTCTCACTGTGTTTTGTACAGTAACACTACCTCTAACCTTAGTGACATGAAATTTGGGGTTCCACAGGTGTCTGTCTTAGGCCCCCTGCTTTTCTCCCTTTATATAGCACCCCTTGGGCACATATTGCGGCGTTTTGGGATTACCTTTCACTGCTATGCAGATGATACTCAGTTATACATGCCGATAACTGCTGATAATCTTGTTCACATAAAATCCTTAGAAGATTGCCTTGCAGCAGTGAGACGTTGGATGTCTAGAAACTTCCTACTTTTAAACTCTGATAAGACTGAAATGATGGTTCTTGGTCCAATGAGACATCGGCATCAATTTGACCAGTTAACGCTCAGCCTCAGCTCGTGTGTCATACATCACACTGACAAAGTGAGGAACCTTGGGGTAATTTTTGATCCTTCGTTGTCCTTTAGCCTCCACATTAGAAATATTACTAGGACTGCTTTCTTCCACCTGCGAAATATAGCGAAGATTCGTCCTATCCTGTCTATGGCTGATGCTGAGAAGCTGATCCATGCATTTATCTCTTCTAGATTGGACTACTGCAATGTTCTATTTTCTGGTTTACCGCAGTCTAGCATTAGGGCTCTCCAATTGGTTCAAAATGCTGCAGCCAAACTTTTGACAGGAAGCAGAAAGTTCCACCACATTACACCCATTCTGGCGTCTCTTCACTGGCTTCCTGTCCCAGTGAGATTAAATTTTAAGGTTCTGCTACAAACCTATACAATTATTCATGGACTGGCACCTTCCTACCTAGCTGACCTAATTAAACCTTATATACCGGCCCGGGCTTTACGTTCTCAGGGTGCAGGACTACTTTGTGTCCCTAAGGTGAATAAGAAGTCTGTGGGTCACAGAGCTTTCTCTTATCGTGCCCCTGTTCTGTGGAATGATCTCCCTGCTTCAATAAAACAGTCAGATTATGTGGAGATTTTTAAGTCCAGACTTAAGACGCACTTATTTTCCCTTTCATATAGCTAGCATACTGGTACAGTTTTTTTTTAACGCTTTTTACTCTTAATTCATTTATTAGTAATTGGAGCGGGCTGCGGCCTTAACTTTACCTAAATTCTGGGTCTTTAAATGAAGTTTAGGGCTAGTGGCCGGCGATCACCTTAGTACTTCTCTGTTTTTCTTGTTGATTAATGCTGACAAATTATACTCTATTTCTTGTCTTTCTGATGCCTGATTCTGTTTTTTCTCTCTGTTTAAGGTGCAGCTCCATCTAGAGATGGAAGTTGTGTTTGTGTTGGCGATCCTCCTGTCCTGTGCGCCAACAGCATTTCTTGTATATTCGTCTGTGAACTGTTCTGTGAATTGTTCTGTAATTTATGTCTGTATCATGGCCCAAGCAGAGGGTCACCCCTTTGAGTCTGGTCTGCTTGAGGTTTCTTCCTCAGAGGGTTTTTCCTTACCACTGTTGCTCTGGGGGTTGGTAAGGTTAGACCTTACCTGTGTGAAGCGCTTTGAGGCAACTTTGTTGTGATTTGGCCCTATACAAATGAAAATAAATTGAAATTGAAAACTAACTGACAAAATAATAACGAAATTTAAAATGAGGCCCATCTCCATAATTAACTGGTTGATTTAATGGAAAAAAGAACATTTGATTTAATTGGCATGGGAATTCTAGCAACATTTCAGTTTAGATTTTCTTTTGACCCACAGATGAAGACCAAAATTTAGGGAGAAAAAAAAAGGCAAACACTACATGATCAAATTTCTGTCAAACCTAAAACTTTTGCAGATTAAGCCTAATATTTACAAACACCAAGCTAAATATTAAGACAAATATAAAAGAGCCAAGTGTTCATCTCTGAAAGACATTAATATCACATCTAATGACAGACATTTAGCATGTAAGGGCACGTTTATTCAAATTTGCAATTCATGGATGTTTTGTGTAAGAGTTATAATGTAGCTTGTGGCTTTTTGATGTCAATTTAGGAGCACTTCTAAAATATTAACAATAATAATAAAAAATGACTGTTTGTGCAAAATTTTGTGTTTTTTTGGGGGGGGGCGTTGCCCGGGTAATAATTTCGCCACTGATCCCTACAGTGAAGCATGGTGGTGGCAGCATCATGCTGTGGGGATGTTTTCAGCAGCAGGAACTGGGACACTAGTCAGGATGAGGGAAAGATGAATGCAGCAATGTACAGAGACATCCTGGATAAAAACCTGCTCCAGAGCGCTCTTGATCTCAGACTGGGGCGACGGTTCATCTTTCAGCAGGACAATGACCCTAAGCACACAGCCAAGATATCAAAGGAGTGGCTTCAGGACAACTCTGTGAATGTCCTTGAGTGGCCCAGACAGAGCCCAGACTTGAATCCGATTGTACATCTCTGGAAATATCCGAAAATGGCTGTGCACCAAAGCACCCCATCCAACCTGGTGGAGCTTGAGAGGTGCTGCAAAGAGGAATGGGCCAAACTGCCCAAAGATAGGTGCACCAAGCTTGTGGCATCATGTTCAAGAAGATCTGAGTTTGGAATTGCTGCCAACTGCCCATCAACAAACTACTGAACAAAGGCTGTGAAAACTTACGTACATGTGGTGGGCACAGCTAACCAAAACGTTAGCTTCGACAACGGGTAATCAGCTAACTGAAAAGTTACCTTTTATGCTAAACCAATAAACTGCCTAAAAACTTATCAGAAGCTACAGCTAACTGATAACTTTCAATTTTGTCTCCTGTACGCTCTCAGCTACTAACAAGCCAATTTTGAGTTTAAAGTAGACCTGCATTGAAATAAATGCAGTCAGATCTTTGGACCAAAAAATGACATATTTACACATAAGATCCTTCTGAATGTAGTGAAGTAAATCTGCAAGTCCAGATCTGTCATTCAACAGAGAAATCTTCATTTAAAAATGACAAATTTACAGCTAAAATTTAGCCCTCCGCAAAACTGTCATCACATCCGGGACGCTGCCGAGATGTCAGAGAGAAGACCCTATCCCAGCATACATTGCGCGCGCCAACTGTAATTTGTGGATTTACGTCAGTTTGCATCTGCACCTTTTTCTTGTCTTATACTGAAGGATCTACTTTTTTAAAACTTCATATTGTCTTGCGGCACGTTTGGTGAGTACACATTTCTTTTATTTGTGCTTGAAAATTATTTTGGGGGACTTTTTCATACGCCCGTTTGATTGAGTGGTGTCGCATTGAAAATCTACTGTCTTTCACCTCCGGTGTTACCGTCGCGGGGTACGGAGGCGAGACCCGCAAAGAATCCAAGTCCTTAAAAAGATATAAACCTCTCTTAGCGGCCACGGAGCTCTGCGGCTCCGATTACCGAGACGTGCGGCGCTGCGGAAAGTCTGTCCTTGCAGCAACAGGTGTCACCGGCCGCTCCGCATCAAAACAGCGAGCGTAGTCTCTGGACTTTTGCCAAGTTGGCTGCACCTCCATTCAGTAGACAGGGATGTGGTGCCGGCTGCACAGCAGACACGGGGGCGATGTGAGTGGCCGCTTCGGCATTTATCGAGCATGCAGACTCAGTAAGCGCATCAGAGGCAGAGAACGAGGCGTCGGGGAAGAACGTCGCCCGCTGTCGATGTCGCCGCTGATCTGAGAATGCAGAGCTGTATGTCACATTCATTGCAGCTTATTTTTGGATGCTGAAACCAGGATGTGTATAACAGTAACATTACTAACAGATAAAATCAATTTCAATGCGGGATCGGACTGAAGGCGGGAGCGCTCCGTCTTCTGCCGAACATCACTGCAATGACCCGGATGTACAAACAGTTTTCGCTGAAGGCCAAATTTTAACTGCAAATTTGTCATTTTTAAATTAAGATTTCTCCGCTAAATTGCAAATTTGGGCTTGCAGATTTACTTTACTGCATTCATAAGGGTCTTATAAATACATATCAGCTATTTCTTTCTGAGATCTGACCACATTTATTTCAATGCAGGTCTACTTTAAACACCGCCAAAGCTTCTAACAGAATCAAAAGTGATCACGAACCCAAACGCACCCAATGAGCGAGCGCTTCTATCCTTAAGTGATGAGACTTCACTTAAGGATCTTTAGGATACCAGGTGGCCGCAGCACAGCAGCGACACAGGTAAGGGCTGCTGTTGCTTGTCCTGTCTAAACTCTGTGTTTTATATGAATTGTGTAAGTGGAGTTTATTGTGCAAAAGGTTTTGATGATTAAATTCTGACTCCAATCGTGCTGCAAGCACAAGCCACGCTAGTAGGAAGCAGCGTTTTTGATCTGCAGTGGGTAGCCTCGAACAATGGCACCATGGCAATTTTTCTACTTTGGACAATATTCTTTTGCAAATTGTTTGAATTGACCACCGCGTGGAATATACTACAAGAACAAAGATCTGCAAGGATAGTATATTCCAGAGACACACTGCTGTTTTTGAGACAGCAATATGTTGAACCGGAGTGTTTGCCCGAGGCTATCCGGGTGTGTCAGCCACCAGCTATTACCGGAATTCGGCTACGGCGTAAACAAGGAAGATGTGGAGGAGTACATGAACGGCTCCGCCGCCGAGCCAGCAGACCACCACTGCCCTCGATAATCCTGAGCAACGTGAGGTCATTGGCACCTAAGATGGATGAGCTTTGAGTCATCACAAAGACTTGTTTTGAATACCGTGAGGCAAATGTTATGGTATTTACAGAGACTTGGCTTCATGAGGGAGTCCCTGACTATTTACTTGGACTGGATGGATATTCATTGATACGCGCTGACCGCTGAGTAGCCGACTCGGGCAAGAAAAGCGGAGGCGGAGTTTCTCTGTACATCTCTAACAAGTGGTGCACACAGCAAACAGTAAGGGACAAAGTGTGCACCCCAGATGTCGAAGTTTTATGTGTCTCTTTGCAACCTCACTATCTGCCTCGGGGGTTTGGCTGTGTGTTCATCTGTGCTGTATATATTCCACCAAGCGGCAATGCAGGATGAGCAGCGGCGCGCATTGCCGAGTGCGCGCACCAGCAGCTTCAGCGCTCACCGGGAGCCCCTCTGTTAATCTTGGGAGATTTCAATCACTGCAGACCAGATACGGTGCTTGCAGGATTCCAGCAGTATGTGCAGTGTGGCACTCAACCTAAGAAAACCCTGGATAAATGTTATGGCAATGTAAAAAATGCATACACAGCGAAATCAAAGCCCCCTCTCTCCAACTCTGATCACAACACAGTTCATCTAATTCCCATATATAAATCAGTGTTCAAGACAAGTAAACCAGAGTGTAAAACAGTAAATGTCTGGACGGAGGAATAATTTGAAACACTAAAAGGCAGTTTTTTATGTACAGATTGGCCCATATTTCAAACATTAAATCTTGACAAGGCCACGGTTACAATTAGTGATTATATAAATTTTTGTGCAGACAATGTTTGCAAAAAAGAGATTATTTATCCAAATAACAAATCATATATTACCAAAGAAATTAAACAATGTATTAATAATAAAAAGCGGGCTTTTGGGAGGAAAGAGAGCAGGGTTGCAAGTGGCACAGAAGGAGTTAAATCATCTTAAAAAGGCCAGGGAAAAACACAGGCAAGCCATGGAACACAGTTTCTACACTGCTAATACTAAAAAGCTGTGGGATACAATGAAATTGGTTACAAATATGAATACAGCTAAGACACATTTTGCAGTAATAAATGAATTGCAGAGAGCAAATGAATTAAATGATTTTTATTTGAGGTTCGAGTCACAAGATCATTTAGAGAAATGCCATAATTTGGTACAGTCACTGCCTGATACTGATGTGAAACCCAGACTCAAGGTAGATCCCATTGATGTGCAGCATATTTTTAAACGTCTGCCTTGATCTGCAGAAAGTGCCTTCTTTGTGGAAATTATTCCACATATCGCCAATTCCCAAAAAGCCTAGTGCCACAGCTAACAGTGATCTGCGTCCAGTAGCTTTGACCTCAAATGTAATGAAATGTTTTGAGAGGTTTGTTGTGTCATTACTGGAGAGAGAAGTGGACTCAATGCTGGACACTAATCAGTTTGCTTACAAGAAAAACAGGAGCACTGAAGACGCTGTCCTAAGCATTGTCCATCTTGTGTCAACATCTGGAAGATACCAAGGCCTATGCAGGCATTCTATTTGTTGATTTTAGTTCTGCTTTTAATACAGTACAAACACATCTGCTTTTAGAGAAACTGTCTGCAATGGGAGTCAGTGCTTTTTTAATAAAATGGTTTTATGCTTTTTTAAATAACAGAACTCAACACGTTAAGATCAATGGGACATTATCAGACGTCAGACACAGTAACACCGGGGTTCCACAAGGCAGTGTGTCATCGCCAGTGCTTTTCACCATTTATACAAATGATTGTAAAAGCACACATCAAAATAATAGCATTTTGAAATATGCAGATGACACTGCCATTGTGAGTCTTTTATCTAAGGATACGGACACATCCTTATATTACAATGAAATTGACAGTTTTACAAAATGGTGTGAAAGGAACTTTCTTGTGATTAATCCAACAAAAACACAAGAAACTGTTTTTGACTCTCGGCATGTATGTGAGCATAAACCTGTCCACATAGATAATGTGATCATCCAGCAAGTGGACTCCTACAGATCAAAATACAACCCCTGGCAATAATTATGGAATCACCGGCCTCGGAGGATGTTCATTCAGTTGTTTAATTTTGTAGAAAAAAAGCAGATCACAGACATGACACAAAACTAAAGTCATTTCAAATGGCAACTTTCTGGCTGTAAGAAACACTATAAGAAATCAGGAAAAATAACTGTGGCAGTCAGTAACGGTTACTTTTTTAGACCAAGCAGAGGGAAAAAATATGGACTCACTCAATTCTGAGGAATAAATTATGGAATCACCCTGTAAATTTTCATCCCCAAAACTAACACCTGCATCAAATCAGATCTGCTCGTTAGTCTGAATCTAAAAAGGAGTGATCACACCTTGGAGAGCTGTTGCACCAAGTGGACTGACATGAATCATGGCTCCAACACGAGAGATGTCAATTGACACAAAGGAGAGGATTATCAAACTATTAAAAGAGGGTAAATCATCACACAATGTTGCAAAAGATGTTGGTTGTTCACAGTCAGCTGTGTCTAAACTCTGGACCAAATACAAACAACATGGGAAGGTTGTTAAAGGCAAACATACTGGTAGACCAAGGAAGACATCAAAGCGTCAAGACAGAAAACTTAAAGCAATATGTCTCAAAAATCAAAAATGCACAACAAAACAAATGAGGAACGAATGGGAGGAAACTGGAGTCGACGTCTGTGACCGAGCTGTAAGAAACCGCCTAAAGGAAATGGGATTTACATACAGAAAAGCTAAACGAAAGCCATCATTAACACCTAAACAGAAAAAAAACAAGGTTACAATGGGCTAAGGAAAAGCAATCGTGGACTGTGGATGACTGTTGGTGCTGTTACAAACTGTACCACACTGACTGATGGAGTTTAGATCTAATTTTGATTCTTGGTTATATATTTGTATATAGTTTGACACTTTGTTTTATTCATATTGTATAATTTTGCACAAAATGAGTGATCAAATGAGTGATTTATTGCACATTTTAATAAGACAGATAATAATTGATATATTTATATTTAGTTTTGCACTTTGTTGTTATTCATATTGTTTGGTTCTGCACTTTAAAATTGGTTACTTTTTGCATATTTTCGCCTTGTAAAATGTTTACTTTTGCACTGTTTCTGAGTTCTAGACACACAAAATTAATTATTTTGATTGTAAACACTTACAGCTTCCTGTTAAAAATGTGAAATCCAAACTTCCTTTACATAACAATCATTTTTCACTAAAAAACTGAAAAAAAAAAAAATCAAGTTCGTTTTTGTGTTTTTTTCTCATTTTAAATGCTAAAACTTATAAATAATGTGTATGAATAGTTAATCAGGTGTAATATAATTGAAATTCAGGTACTCTTGGAAAAGGGTACCAAAGCACACAAACATAGAACATTATTTCTTAATTTTATTGCTATAATAAAAAATTATAACCAATCGTCCATTTATAGCCTCAGTAGGTAAAGGGTTAAGTTGTCCTTTGTCCCGTCTTCTATTAAATTGCTGAACACTAGATCTTCACGTACATCAGATTCTCTGCACAGTACTTAACCTGCACTTTCCCAACTCTGTGGCTGAATGTGTGTTGTTTGTATCCGTTTTGTTTTTTATACTGTTTTTAAGCAATACGAGGTCTGTCCAAAAAGTATCTGACCTTTTTATTTTTTTCAAAAACTATATGGATTTGAATCACGTGTGATTGATTACATCAGACAAGCTTGAACCTTTGTGCGCATGCGTGAGTTTTTCCACGCCTGTCGGTTGCGTCATTTGCCTGTGGGCAGGCTTTGAGTGAGCACTGGTCCACCCCTCCTGTCGGATTTCTTTTATCTGAGAACTTGCTGAGAGGCTGCCGCTTTGCTCCATGAAATTTTTTTCAGAAACTGTTAGAGACAGGCAGTTGGAAACCATTCGATAGATTCAGTTGGATATCGGTGAAGATTCTGTCGGCGTCACGCGGATTATGGACTGTTAAAACCTTTTTAAAGACGGCCCACAGTGGCGGAGGGCGCGCGGCGCACCAAGTGGCCATTCGACAGGCTGGATCGACCATATCATTTCTAAACTGAATGCTGTGTTGATCCGGGACATCATGTGACTACCACAGAAATGGCAACAGAGCTGGACATAGCACTTTTGTGGCACATTCCACTGTTACAGGAGATTTTGTAATGAAAGACGTGCGGAGGATTTTGCGCGTCGGCACGAAGCAGCTCAGGACGCGCAGCAAAAAAACACCTCCGTCTTGGAAGTCTCACAGGACATGTTGGGGCATGTCCAGCTGTTACACAATTTCTCGGATACTCACTCGACTGAAAGCCATCGAAGGCCGTCTGAATATTCTGAATGGTTTCCAACACGGAGGTGTTTTTTTTTTTGCTGCGCGTCCTGAGCTGCTTCGTGCCGACGCGAGAAACCCTCCGCACGTCTTTCATTACAAAATCTCCTGTAACAGTGGAATGTGCCGCAAAAGTGCTATGTCCAGCTCTCTTGCCATTTCTGTGGTAGTCACACGATGTCCCGGATCAACACAGCGTTCAGTTTAGAAATGATCTGGTCATTCCAGCCTGTCAATGGCCACTCGGTGCGCCGAGCGCCCTCCGCCGCTGTGGGCCGTCTTTAAAAAGGTTTTAACACTCCTTAATTCGCGTGACACCGACAGAATCTTCACCGATATCCAACTGAATCTATCGAATGGTTTCCAACTGCCTGTCTCTAACAGTTTCTGAAAAAAATTTCATGGAGCAAAGCGGCAGTCTCTCAGCAAGTTCTCAGACAAAAGAAATCCGACGGGAGGGGTGGACCAGTGCTCACTCAAAGCCTGCCCACAGGGGAATGACGCAACCGACAGGCGTGGAAAAACTCACGCATGTGCACGAAGGTTCAAGCTTGGCTGATGTAATCAATCACACGTGATTCAAATCCATATAGTTTTTGAAAAAATAAAAAGGTCCGTTACTTTTTGGACAAACCTCGTATGTAGCACTGTGCCCAGGACAAATTTCCCTTTGGGGACAATAAAGTTTTTTTTTTCTATTTCTATCTTTGTGCGCTCTGCCCCCTGCTGTAGGGGAGCATCATTTACCTTGACAGGATACAGTGGTCCAGCAATAAGGCGGAGGTCTTGAAATGGAGAGCAGGTTTGACTTATGGTTTTTGATATGTATATATACATATATATATATACACATATACATACAGTGGTTCCTCATTTATCACGGGAGTTACGATCTAAAAATAACCCGCGATAAGCGAAATCCACAAAGTAGTCCTGCTCTCCGCTCAAACTCTCATCACTGAGTAAAAAAAAAAAAAGGACATAAGTCCTGCTCACAGACTGATTGCCAGAGACAGGACATGTCCACATGAAGTATAACTCCAGACATCTCCACATTTACTCACGGACGGTTTGTTCGCGCACACGCATCTCGCGGTCACAGGAGGAAAGATAAACTATAACAGAACTCAGAGCGCAGCCCTGCAGCTCAGCACAAGAACAAATATAAACTAGAAGACAAGTCAGAGTGCATAGTGTGGCTGCAGCCAAACTGTGCACTCTGACTTCTCTGTACAGAGAACCTGCAGGCTGCGTTCTCACCTCCTCTCTGCCCCCTGCTGCGCGCACCTGACACAGAAATTCCTGCGTCATCATGATGCAACAGGAAGCAACTCAAAGTGGGCCTGGTGTGAAAGTGACTTTTGGTTGTGCAAGTAACTTTTTTTTTGGTGCAAGTAATTTTTTTGTTAGCACCAGTGCAAGTAGGTTAAAAAATGTATTTCGACCCCTGATCTTAAAAACTGATACTGCTTCATTCCATTAAATTATTACAGTCCTACATTTTTGGTGGGGGTGTGAAGGTTTGGGATCCAGGGGTCACCAAGGTGCATGGAAGCTCCTGGATGTTCTGAAACCCCCCCCAGAAAATACCAGACTTAAACTACTTGTTTTGTCTACGTGTATCAGTAGAACTTCATTGCTCATACATGATGAACATTAATATCGGAGAAACAAATCCCTAAAATGTCGAGAATTAGAATGGAAACACTGGCAGCAGTTATGTCTTCAGAGAACAACAGAAAATCTGTTTCATGTAACTCAAAGCAAACAGTTATTTCTTATGTGTCAAAGAGGAGTAAGTAAGTCCCTTTGGCTGCCCCCTTGTTTTCACTTGAGATCACTATAGCAGGTCAAAGGTGGATTTGCATGCTGATTTGGCACAAGTTTTACACCGGATGCCCTTCCTGACACAACTCCATATTACATGGAGAAATATGGCTCTGAACCTGGAACCTTCCACACTGAAACCAAGCACACTAACCATCGCCTCTACACCATGTGTCAAAGACTATACTACGTATTTTGCCATATCGCACAAACCTTCAGGTAGTCTTTATCTGAGTCATACAAACCTTGCGATAGTCTAACTGAATCGTAGTAACCACAAGGTGGTCTTTATCTGAGTCGCAGTAATCTTTTGGTGGTCTTTATCTGAGTGGCACTAACCTTGCAACAGTCTTTATCGGAGTCACATTAACCACGCAGTGGTCTTTATCTGAGTAGTACTAACCATGAGGTGGTCTTTATCTGAGCCGCACTAACCATGAGGTGGTCTTTATCTTAGTACTAACCATGAGGTGGTCTTTATCTTAGTACTAACCATGAGGTGGTCTTTATCTTAGTACTAACCTTGAGGTGGTCTTTATCTGAGATGCACTAACCTTGAGGTGGTCTTTATTGATAGCTGCAGCCATCTTGGCACACAGCTCCTCGCAGCAGACATTCTCCTCTGCTGTCACCACCAGAGCTGAGCAGCGAGCAAACACCCTGTACAGCTTGGCCCATGTGGACAACATGGACTTCTGGGGTCCCTGAAAAAAGTCAAGGTTGACAGTCAGCAGTTGTGGAACATTTGAGTGTCTTTCACTCAGATAAATAAGACGATGGCAGCGTCAGTTGACACCATGTTATGATTATGGACTCCTACAGAAGAGGACACAGCACAGATTTCACAGTTCATAGTCAGAAAAGTAAATCAAGAGGGGTTTTTAAAGGGGTGGCAACCTTTTACCTTAGAGTTTTGAAAACTACTGTACTTGATTGAACTGTCATGGGTGTGTGTGAATGTTTTTTATTATTATTTTGTAGGGCCTAAGGGCATTAGATGTTTATGAATGTTCGGTTTCCAGCACATTAAAATGTTCATATGCACTTCTGATATGCTTACACTTTTGTAAGAGCTTTCTATGTGGTGTTCTTATGAGAAAATGACGAATAAATGGGGAAAAAAGTCAGCCAGAGGAGTTCAGTAAGAAAGGTCAATCAAGTCTCCCTAGACCTTTTTGGAAGATCAAGGCCAACTCATTAGTAGCTATGTAATGACGATGTTCCTGTTCCACATCAAAAGATTTTAACAGTTTAGAAAGTCAGCTTTTGATTCATGATATTTACATCTAGACATGTTAAACAACAAACCTTTGTCCTTTCAAATGTGATTATGAACATGTAAATTTAACAATAGAACATGTGACAGACAGACTACTTAATCACAAACCCCTAATCTCAGAGTGACTCCATTTGGCTTAATTCAGATTTCAACGGTGAAGACTCCAGAGCTGTCTGTTGGAGAAACAGGAGTCATTCTGAAACAGAGGACCATGTTCCAAAGTTCTGTTTCATTCCTCCTGGTCGCCAGAGGGCGGTGCTTTTAGCACCTGCATTATTCCATGCGTGCATGCACAGAGGTCGAGTCTTATACCAACAAAGTCACGCCAGTATGCGCGACCTGGGTGACATCAGTGACAGTATTTAAGAGCACATGACCCAGCACCCAGCTTTTTCCATCTCTCACGTGGGAAGCAGAAGGTTGAACTTTTTTCGGATCGCTTGTCTTTGAGCCTCGCAATCTTCCGTACGCGCACTCAGAGGCTACAAGACCACAAGTCGTCTTATAGGACATGCTGCTCTGTCTTGACCGGCGTGGTATGAATGTTAATTTGCCAGTCTGAGTTTATTGCACAGCGCCGGCACTTTTTTGCACATGACCTGCATGTTGCACCATTCATGCTCACGTGCCTGGTTCGCTTTGCTGCTGTGAAATTACACTGTTGTGAGTTTAGACACTGTTGTGAGTGTTTTTCCACTTCCAGGTCATTCTGTTCTAAACATACAGCTCGCTGGTGCCTTCTTTAAAATTACGCTGTTGCGAGTGGTTTTGCTCCTCTACTGTTGTTCCACGTGCTGAGTTTGTCCGCTGTTGTGAATGTTTTTCCACTTCCTGGTCACTCTGCTCTAAACGTACAGCGCGCTGGCATCGTCTTTGTAATTACACTGTAGTTGTGAGTGGTTTTCGCTCTTGCTCTACAGCTGCTGCTCCATGTGCCGAGTCGAATGCTGTGCTGTGAGCGTCTGCGCTCCTGTTGCACATTTCTAAATGTGCACACAGTTGGATTATTCTCTGACTTCCCTGCTGGTTGCGAGTGTTTTTTCATGCTTTTTCTACAGCAGTTGTTTTCACAAGCTGTGCTTGCCCACTGCACTGTGAGTGCCTTTCCAAAGTAGCTCACAGCTACTTTGCAATATGCTGGTGTTGGGGCAGTATGTCATGGCCAATTTGCTACTTTGTTAACTTGATATCTCCTTACACAATTAATAATAATAACTTCATATCTCCTCTGGAACACCATGATGCATACTGTTCTTTTGCTTACCACACTACACAGACAAAACACAGTTTTACTTTTACACATACCATTTCAGATATTACAACACGAACAAACACCACATATAAATGTAAGTGCAACATCTTTCAACCAATCACATAACTTCACTGATCCATCCTGAGGGCAACGGCCTGCCTTTCTGGGTACGGCGCTGGAGAGCAGGCAGAAGAGGCAAGCAGAGCGCTGTGTGATCAATTCTCTCTAAACGTTTAAGATGTTGAAATTATGATTAAGCATCCTTAGTAGCAGTAAAAAAAAAAAAAAAAAAAAAAAAAAAAAGCCTTCAAAAGTGGACCTTTAATCTTGGGGTGTTGTGGGGAGCTATGTCCCTGCCCCATCCCACGCCCAATTCCCATCTGTATTCTCCCCTGCTTTGGTGTTTGAGCAAGAAGAATGGATAATGTTTATTTATGAAGACAACCAGATTGGCACGTAAGAAATTTTTATCTGTTTTTTACATCATGTCGTCCTCAGAAAGAGTTTAGGTGCATTTGGGTGGAAAAAAGTGTTAGTTGTTAAAGTGTTGTGGATCAGCTGTTTTTAGAAAGAAAACACAGAGCGGTTCAGAGTTTTCAATAATGGGAAACAAAGAGCATAAAATTCATACTCATTACCTGTATTAATTGCACCTGTTTGAACTGGTTACCTGTATAAAAGACACCTGTCTACACACTCAATCAATCATACTCAAACCTATCCACCATGGCCAAGACAAATGAGTTTTCTAAGGACACCAGGGACAGAATTGTGGACCTGCACAAGGCTGGGATGGACTACAGGCAATCAGCTTGGTGAGAAGACAACAACTGTTGGAGTAATGATTAGAAAATGGAAGAAACAAGATGACTGTCAATGTTCCTTGAGGAAGTGCTTGACTTTAGCAAGAAAACCATTCTGGAAAAAACTTGCTTTGACAACAGAGTTTATCTGTTGATCAAACATCAGCTGTCAAATATCACTTCCAAATTCTTGACAGATGGTTTACATAATTAGCTAGGGCACCAAAGTTTGGAGTTACCACATTCGGCCTGCCAGAACATCCAAACACAATGGTATTAGTTTTACCATCATTCAAGTAAAGGAAGTTTTTGGACAGCCACTGCTTTACATCACGAATACAATTAACCCTCCTGGGTCCGAGGGCATTTTCTGGACAGTTCACTCGCCTGGCATAAATGTTTTATTACTGCTGTTGAAAGCTCATCCTGCATCCCACAATCAAGTGGTATGTCTTTTTTTTTTTCTTTTTTTTTTTTTTTAGACAACCTGTACTTTCAGAATATATGTGCGGTGTTTTGTAAGTGTAATAAAGGTTTACAATCAGAAATAAAGGAAAAAATGAAGGGGAAAATAATTTTCACACACATTTATTCAAAACACAGCAAACTATAATAAACAACTATTTTGACAACTTATAAAGGTAGTTTGTGATCTTGTACAAAAGAATGTACAAAATAAAGGTTCTAACAATAAGCACAAATGCATATTTTGAACAATATATACAAAATGGTCTATGCGTTTTGTTTGTCTTTATGCCACATCTCAAAGCAATTTCTGTCTGCTACTACAGAAAGGCTTACAACACAAACTTTAATTCCATGGAGTTGACTCTAACCCTAACCCTCTTGGAATGTGTTCCTGCACTGTAAACAACCTATCTTCACAGTTTGAGGGCCTGTTAACATCCCTCCCCCTCCTTCATTCATATGCGTAAACGGTACTTTACGAGTGAGAGCGAGAGAGGCTTATTCAACAATCTCCACTGGCCAAATAGTGAATCATTTGTTCCACCGACATTCTTTGGTCGACCACGTGAGGTTGTATGAGGCCCTCTTATGCTGATCACTTCCATTTACATGCGCAACACTGCACTTTTATACATGGAGCCAGCAGCCAGAGGGCTATTTAAACAGCATTCACATGCCAAAGAGTAACACATCACTGCTCCTAACAACCTATGGAATACCATGTGAGATTGTTCTGCCCTACGACTGGATATTGGAAAACCATGTGACGGTGAACCAATTCCAATTGGACACTCACATTGCGCACATCATCACACAGCTTCTATGAGGAGTACAAACATGGTGGACAGCTGGCTTGAAAGTCCGCTGAGTTAACGTTTCATCAAATAGAAAAGTAAGTTTCTATGTCATATCATTAAAAAGTTATTTATAATTTAGTAAAACTTGTACTCAGCCATCATATATGACGGCTCCAGAGGGTTAAATAATGACAAAGCATCGCTTCCATTAGTCCTCATAGGCAGATAGATTTGCAGATCATCCACATAGCAATGAAAGGACAGGTTGTGCTGGGCTATAATTGACCCCAATGCCAAAATGTACGAAGAAAAAAAAACAAAAAAGAGTAGGCCCAAGAATAGAACCCTGTGGTACTCCACAGTGCAGGGGAGCAGTTGATGAGGAAAGGTCACCAATCATACCAGAAAAACTCCTTGTGGCCAAATACGATCTAAACCACTTAAGTGCAGTACCTTGAATGCCAATAAAATGGTCTAACCAGGAAACAAGTACTAACTAACGCTGTTGTGAGGTCCAACAGGACCAGCACAGCAGGATTCCCTGGATCCACTAACACAGTGATGTTGTTATGAACTTTTAAAAGTGCTGACTCAGTCCTGTGTTGCGATCTAAATCCGAATTGGAATTTTTCAAAGACATGATTGTCTTCTAAAAATTATCGCAACTGTATAAAAACAACCTTTTCTAAAACCTTAGACAGAAGTGGCAGATGAGACACAGGTCTAAAATTGGATAAAACTGATGAGTCAAGGAGAGTTTTTTTTTTTTTTTTTTTAGAAGGGGTTGAACTACAGCATGTTTAAAAGCAGCTGGAACAGACCCTAAGCCCTAGGAGTCCCACCCCAACAGTATTAAAAACCTCCTTCAGCACCTTAGCTGGAACAACATCCAAAGGACAAACTGTAGGTTTTGTGTGTTTCACTACTTCAACAAGGGATGAGAAAAAAAAAAAAGGGCTCAAACTGCTCGAGCACATGTGCATGAGTAAAAGACAATTCAACATTACAATTCTGATCAGCCTTCTGTCTGACTGACGAGACTTTGTCAATAAAAAACTGAAGAAACTACTCACAGGTCATGATTGTAGCATCCATCAAAACAGTGGTACATGGAATTACAACTGAGTTCACTGTCTGAAATAACACACCGGGACGATGACAACTGCTCAAAATAATATGAGACAGATATTGCACTTTTGCCTCCTTCACAACCTTCTGATAGTCAGTTAAACTGTTCCTCAGAATACCCAGAGACACCTGTAGATGGTCCTTTTTCCACCTTTTTGCCACATGTATGCAGCATTGCCTGGGGGCACGGGTCGTGGCATTTAAACAGGGGTTGGATTTTGATTTACTGGATTTGTAGTGCAGCAGATAACAGAATAATTGCAGAGGAATCCTTCAAATCTGGTTACAAGCACCAACGTTTGACTGTGTATACCTTTTGGTACATATTTTAGAGAAATAATGTTAGCTATTTGAATTTTCAATAGGGGGCCAAGTAGGGGTCAATTGAAGAACTGCATAGGGGTCCAAAAATGTTCCAATCATATTGAAAGCTATACCACATTATGTGTCTGATCACAAAGATTCCAAAAAGGTATAGTTTGGACTATCTGTGACTGAATGTTCTGGAGTTATGGGGTAAAAACAGCAAGAATGGCGACAAAAGTCACTTTCAGTTTGTACGGGGTCAAAAGTTAAAGTTGCGCCAATTATGGTAAAACATGATGTAAATTATTGGTTGAGTTAGTAGGATTTTAAAAAGAAATAGTTTGCACCATGTGTTATGCTTAGTTATCTTGTTAGGGGGTAACATATGTCACATGTAATAGAATCCAAAGGACGCTGACATTGTTTGACCTTTACTTTGGAGACCAAACATTCAACAGTCAGAACTATTCCATTTGTTAATCCTATTAGTTCAACCAATAATTTGCACCATGTTTTACCAAAACTGGAGCATCTTTAACTTTTGACCCCTGTACAAACTGCAACTGACCTTTGTCACCATTCTTGCTGTTTTTAACCCCATAACTCCAGAGCATTTAGTTATAGATAGTCCAAACTATACCTTTTTGGAATCATTGTCATCAGATACATATTGTGGTATCACTTCAATATGGTTGGAACATTTTTTTAATTTTGACCCTGTGCAATTCTTCAATTGACCTCTACTTGGCCCTCTATTGAAAATCCAAATGGCTAAAGTTATTTTTCTACAATATGTACCAAAAGGTATACAAAGTCAAATTTTGGTGCTTGTAACTGGATTCGAACGATTCTTACAGTTATCTGCTGTACTACTGCAGAACATTGGTGCAACAGAGTCCAGAATTAGTGCGCATATGGAGGGGAAGAAAAGAAGATGTTTTCTGGGAGTAATAGAGGAACCAGTCCATTCATGGCATAAAACTGGCAGTCCATGAAGGCAGCAGCAAATTCCGCTGCCGCCGAGGAGGTGACCAAACGGCGGTGAGAGGCAGGAACAAGTGGCTTACCAGCAGACTGAAGAGCAATAAATTATAAAATAACAGAAAAGTGATCTGAAATAGCAATGTCTGATATGCACTTAAAGGAAACTGACAGCCCATGAGAAATTACCAGGTCCAAAGTGTGTCCAGATTATGTGTTGGTCCATCCACAACTTGTGTCAGACCAAGAGAGTTCAAAAGGCTTTTAAAATCTTCAGCCAGCTGATTAGACAGACAACAAATATGAATATTAAAATCATCACAGACTAAAACGTTTGTCATATTTTGGGATAAAATTTGCCTAAATCTCAGAAAACTGTTGTGTGGGCCGCCCAAAGAGGAGGTACTGCTGGCACAACACCAGAGGGCGCCCTGCCTGATGTCGGGCTTCAGGCACCAGAGGGCGCAGTCGCCTCGCAGGAGCTCCAGGTGCGCCAACACTGACAGCTGTCAGTCATCATCATCATTATCACCACAATAAAAGCCTGGGAGAATCATCGGAACCCTGCCAAGTTATCAGCTTACCACACAGGTAAACTTTCTCAGACGTTTTGTGCCGTACGCACAATTCTTGCTACTGATTTTTGCAGTCGTAACCTTTGTATACTCGCAGCTTGGAGCTGGGTTTGTGGAAGTTGGAAGGAGTTGGCGTTCCCACTCCTCACTTTCCTTATCGCTAAGTATACTGTTGGTACTGCACATTCTTAGTGTTCCTGTTTTCTGGGAGTGGTGGATTTTTCCCCTCAGGAAGGAACTGTGTTTTTGCTGACTGTTGCTGGGTGTACACACACCCACCGTAACCTGTTTGTTTTTCCTGCCAGCAGTACCAGATCTGACAGCTGGGAGCAGTGGCCACCTGGGGACTCGGATTTGGCGGCTCCGGTGTGTTGCAGGTCTCCGTTGGCGGTGGAACCTTGTGGGTCCCGGCTCTTCTCTGGATAAGGCATCTCCTATCCTCGGGCCTGCCCATACATCACCTTCTTGTGGAACTTTTGATTGACAGACTAAAGCAGTATTTGACCTGTAGTGCACATTTTGCAATATTAAATTGTATTCATTGGCACCTCTATTGTCCATTCATTTACGCCCCCTGTGTGGGTCCGTGTCTCACACTTTCCCAACAGGATAACTCGGCCAGCATCATGGATTCCGAGGGGCACATACCATCTGTTGAACAATCAATGGAGACGCAAGGTGCACAGGCTCCAGCAGGAGGCAGGTTGGGTGAGTTGCAGCGAATATTAACCTCCCTCACTGCTCGGCTGGATTTGGTGACCGAGCAGAACATACTGCTCGATCGTAGGATGGAGGCTCTCACCGCTCAGGTGGAAGTGCGCGCACAGGGCGCGGCTGCTGCTCCTCCTCCTGCGGACCTGTTGCTGAACAGAGACCCTCCAGTGGTCGTTCAACGAACCCCCCCCCGTCCCCTGAAGCATACATTAGCCCCCCGGAGCCGTACGGAGGTTGTGTTGAGACGTGCGTGGACTTCTTAATGCAGTGCTCGCTCGTCTTCGCACAACGTCCCGTCATGTACGCGTCAGACTCCAGCCGGGTGGCTTATGTCGTTAATTTGCTTCGAGGTGAGGCACGCGCCTGGGCTACGGCGCTTTGGGAACAGAGTTCACGGCTTCTAACAACATACACTGGGTTTGTGAGGGAGTTCAGACAGGTGTTTGATCACCCGAATCGAGGCGAAACTGCTTCAAATGTGCTGCTGTCAAATCGACAGGGGTGTCGGAGCGCCACTGAGTATGCAGTCGACTTCCCCGCCTGACTGGAAAATCACTAAGGGCCCTTGGGCAAGGTCCTTAATCCCCTATTGCTCCCGGTGTGTAGTGAGCGCCTTGTATGGCAGCACCCTGACATCGGGGTGAATGTGAGGCATAATTGTAAAGCGCTTTGAGCATCTGATGCAGATGGAAAAGCGCTATATAAATGCAGTCCATTTACCATTTACTTCCGCATGGTGGCAGCGAGAGCCGGCTGGAATACGGTTGCGCTCCGCGCCGCCTTTGTAAATGGACTGTCTCCAGTCCTTAAGGAGCACCTGGTGGCTAAGGACGAGCCACGGGAATTAGACGGGCTTATCGACCTCGTTATACGGTTAGACAACCGATTAGAGGAACGTCGACGGGAGCGAGACGGGAGGTGTGTGGCCGGGCACGAGCCGTCCCTCTTCCTTCCGGGTCTGAAAAGGCGCCGCCTTCCCCACGCTCCAAAGCCAGAGCGCTCTGCGTGACGACAGCGCACCCTACTGACGTTGCTATGGAAACAAGCAGGGCCAAAATAAAATCAGATAATAGACAAAGGAGGCTGGCCCGTGGGGAGTGTTTTCACTGCAGCTCAAAGGAGCACACGCAGAAAAACTGCCCCAAACGGTCAAAACGTCAACACTCGCCCTTAGAGACTGGGCTAAGGGTAGGCCATAACACACACGCGGGGAGTGCACGTAAATCCGCATGAGTCCCAGTCATGATCCTCAGTGGGGATTTAACCCTTCATGCCCCAGCACTTATCGACACGGGGTCAGAAGAGAATCTGCTGGACAGCAGATGGGCTAAGGAAGTAGGGCTCCCTCTAGTGGCCCTTCCTTCACCAGTGAAGGTACGGGCACTAGATGGCACCCTTCTTCCATTAATCACACACCAGACACAGCCCTCAACTCTGGTTGTGTCTGGGAATCACAGGGAGGAGATTGTGTTTTTTGTAACACCTTCTACCTCCAGGATTATTTTGGGCTATCCATGGATGAGTAAGCACAATCCCCGGATCGATTGGCCGTCAGGGGTTGTGGCTCAATGGAGTGAAACCTGCCACCGGGAGTGTTTAAGATCCTTGGTCCCACCCGGTGCGACTGCTAAAGAGGAGGTTCGAGTCCGTCCCAATCTTACGGCGGTGCCGGCTGAGTACCACGATCTTGCTGACGTTTTCAGCAAAGATCTGGCACTCACGCTTCCCCCGCATCGACCGTATGATTGTGCCATTGATTTGATCCCGGGCGCTGAGTATCCGTCCAGCAGACTGTACAACCTCTCACGCCCCGAGCGCGAATCATTGGAGACCTACATCCGGGACTCTTTAGCTGCTGGGTTGATCCGGAACTCTTATACTGTTGGTACTGCACGTTCTCAGTGTTCCTGTTTTCTGGGAGTGGTGGATTTTTCCCCTCAGGAAGGAATTGTGTTTTTGCTGACTGTTGCTGGGTGTACACACACCCACCGTAACCTGTTTGTTTTTCCTGCCAGCAGTACCAGATCTGACAGCTGGGAGCAGTGGCCACCTGGGGACTCAGGATTTGGCGGCTCCGGTGTGTTGCCAGGTCTCCGTTGGCGGTGGAACCTTGTGGGTCCCGGCTCTTCTCTGGATAAGGCGTCTCCTATCCTCGGGCCTGCCCACACGTCACCTTCTTGTGGAACTTTTGATTGACAGACTAAAGCAGTATTTGACCTGTAGTGCACATTTTGCAATATTAAATTGTATTCATTGGCACCTCTATTGTCCGTTCATTTACACCCCCTGTGTGGGTCTGTGTCTTACACTTTTCCCAACAAAAACTCCTGAATAAAATCCTTATTAAATTTTGATGGACGATAAACAACAGCAGAGCACAGAACAGGCAAACTTCATAACAAACAGCTGTTCAAAAGTGGAGCAATCACTAGGAGATAATAATCTGCATTTAAAGGTCTCTTTGAAAACAGTGGCCACACCACCGTCTCGACCTGCTGCTCACAGGGAGTTGAAGAATGAACAGCTAGGGGGGAGGAGCTCAGCAAAGGCGCTATTTTCACCTGGTTTCAGCCAGGTCTCTGTTAACAGGAAAAAGTCCAGAGCACGACACATCAGCCCCCACACACTCATTGCCTCTATTTGGATTATGGGCCGTTTCAAAGTTTAGCGCACATAACCAAATCAAATGTATATGTGCGGTTGTTTTAATTCTGATGTGTGTCATTATTAAGTTCAACTAGTAATAATTGTGGATTAATTGCTGTATTTTTGTTTGAGGTAATTAGGTGTGAAGATGAAATGCCCTTTTTGGGATCAATATACTACTAGTGAGTGAGCAACTACGATGGCGCAGAGACGGATTGCAGACCAGTGGCAGTGAGACTACAGCCGACTCCAACCAGTCAAAATACAGCCTGGTGGGACCTGATATTGATCCTTGAGATTGGCTCAGGACATCCTGAGTTTTGGAAATCAAAGCTAAAGAGGTAGACATGAATGTATTCTGTTATCAAAGCAGAGTGGAAAAAAATGGTCACTTCTCAGAGTTCTAAACATCCTAAATACTGAGTGAAGGGCGTGGCCACGGATAACGAGCTGGAGAAGAACAAACCTGCTGCAGCTGAGCGTCACACAGGAGGTGAGTAACAGGAAGCATCAGGGCCGAGTGCATGGCACTGAAGTTATGCTCCAGAGCGTCGCCTTGATTCACTTCATTAGTCTGTAAAAACACAAAAGAACAGTTCATTACAGCAATGCAACAAAACACTGTCTTTAAAATACATGACGGAACATGACAGTAACACAATAACTACATTACAGCCAACAGCCTGCTGGCATCTTCAGTCAGCAATGGGCCAATCAGCACTCAACATGACTGAACCTGAACAAAGTCTGTGACAGGGCAGTGCCTGTGGGTGGGGCTGTGATTAAAGCCCCACATATTCATAGAAACACATTGGAGGGCACATTCTAGGAGGAGTGCTTCTATGGCTCCGCCCCTACGCAGTGTGACATACCTCACAATTCCTACCAGGTAAGAAGCATGCGCACGTGTGAGTTCAGTGTTTTTGTGCACTTACGTCTCTAGCTTACAGAGCATTTCTTCTAAACTCGAGTGCGTTCTGTCCAACTCAATGCTTTGTTTGAGTCACTTAAAACCATTCTTGATTCCTTTGTCCATCTCTCAGATGCGACCCTCATCATTCCGCTCGATTATTTTGGCCATATTCCAGGCTGAAATTGTAATCTTCTTGCAGAAATAACTGGTGAAAACAGCTCACAAATTCAATGATGCACTTCCTGGAAATCCAAGAAGGCTTTTTATTAGATGTGTTCCGACTGGCTGAAACAAGGCTGTACCCGAGATGAAACGGCGTGTTTTCTCAGCTGGTAATGGTAGTCTGTTTCGCATTCGAATGGAAAAGGCAATTTTGTACAGTTGCTGACAAGCATGATGCACAAAATATCAGCAAAGCCAGGGGGCTATTCGCGGCGGAGCCCACCAAAGTTTCTCAACGGATTTACACTGATCTCAAAAATGGTTCAGATGAAGTTGAAAAACTCAGAAAACTGCAAATGCACAGAAAGGTCTCAAGCCTCTTCATTAGTACTGCATTTTGAAATATTTAAACAGTGAACACCATCTTTTCATTCATCTTTAAGTTTTTTTTTGTGTGTGTGTTTTTGAAGATCAAAAACAAATTTGTTGCCCTGATACTGTAGAAATTGAGTACCATGGTGTACTCAGAATTCTGGCACCTAAAAATCAGTTCTCATGCCCTCCCAACCAAATACACAATAGAATGACTTTATTCTCAAACTGTGATTTTGAAGGGAAGTCCTAAAAACAGTTCCACATGGGAGAAGGGGGACCTGCAGTGGTGACCCCGAGCAGCAAAAGAAAGACAAACTGCTGCTTTAATCAGTAATTCCACATCATGTGATTGGTCTACCTGTGTGATGGTGTCAACGAGGGGGTTGACCACCACGCTCCACATCTTCCACAGCTGCTCCTTGTTCTGCACTGTGTCTGCGCTGCGTCTGATGGCACCCAGCACGGCCTCCCCAAACGCCAGCGGAGATGTGGGGCCGGACAAGCCACAGCCCACCAGTGTTTGCAGACAATGAAAGAACCTGAGGAAGGAGACTCTTTACACAACATGTTCACAAGATACACATGGGCATCTAAAGAAAAATAATAATAAAATTCAATAAATAAATAATAGAATAACCTGAAAAGGTTCAGTTTTCATCTGTTATTTCAGAAAGTGAGTTTTTTCAAGCATTGACAGGAGTCTAAGCACATAAAACCATTTTTGCACGTCTGAGCGCTCTGAGCTTTCCATGCAAAATTCTGCTTTTTTGGGGGGGGGGGGGGGGGGGCATTTGCAATAACTGTCACATATTACCAGGTGACTCTGCAGAAATCAATCCATTTCTTGCTGTCTATGTTCCACAAAATACTGTTTTTCCTCATCTTTAAGATAAAAAAAATCCAGAATTTTCCTGTCAGCCTCTCTGAAAACAAACATCCAGACTGTCAACACATGAAATCAGTTTTCTAAAGGTTCACATCCAGAAGTGCTTAAAGTCACAATGACTGACAGAGGAAAAGGATTAGTTAAGTAAATATTTTGTCTGTTGGCAAATCCGTCAGTCTCCCGCAGTGATGGGCACAGATCCACTAATTAGAAAAGATAACATTTTTGTTTGCGGATTAACTTTTCATCTTACTTTGAAAACCATCAGCGGACCAATTAGCTTCCGCTATGTTTAGTTCCACTAACTTTCAGTCCACTGTGAGGAGCTCAGCCCTCCCCATTCTGAGCACTCTCCGTGCCTTCACTGCGCCTTCACTGCACGTGTCATTTCAGAGCTTCAGCAGCAATTCACAGATTATCGCCTCATTTTTGCTTAAAACTGCACTCCAGTATCATCTATCTCAACAACAGATATCTGAAGCTTTTGTGCAACAATGATTTCCACATAAATTCAGCATTATTTGATAATAAAAGATGGGGGAGCGATCAGAGCACCACAGCAGCATGTCTGACTCTGACGTGCTGTTGCTGCGCCGATGTCATTTCAAAGCATCAGTAGCAACTCACCGATTATCGCCTTGTTTCTGCATAAAACTAACTTTAGAATGAATTACCCCTTAACGGCTGAATTTATATAGCTGTATATAAAAAAATGTTTTGTGTGTGTTTTTGCCTTTAAGTAGATGGTAAATAATGTTGATTATTAATTTCACTTTTGCACAAAAAATAAATAGTAATTCTGGTATTTTGGTAATAATTTATGTTATAATGTTATAATAATAATACTGGTATGTTGCAAATATGCAACAACAGGCATACTGGTCAATTTGGTATGTTGCATATTTGAGTCCAATACTGTAGCATATATGCGACAATAGGCGTTAAGGGGTTAAGACGTTTTATTTTGTCATCTGATAGTTAATAATCCCATTAATCCATTTGATCACTTTGGGTGTAGAGAGTCAGAGTCAGACTCAGACTCAGACTCAAGAGTCAGACTCAGAGTCAGACTCTGCTGTGGCCCTCTGATTGCTTCCCCGTCTATTATGAATAATGCTGAATTTATGTGGAAATGTTCTGTCGAGATAATCTCCCGTAACATAAATTGACAGTTAGTGTGTCTGCTTTAAAGAGTACATGAAAAGTTTTACTTTTTTTAAAGTGAAAACGGTTATTGCTGTATTTTTATGTAAAGACAAAACCTACGTGGGTTTTCTATGGTGAGGAAGCTCAACGTGACAAATGAGGTGTAGATTTTACCAGTCGCATTGAACACAACGCGGGTGAGCCGTTCCTGTGTTTCTAAATATAATAGAGATAAACTGCGACTATTAATACTGTGATTTACTGCTTTTTGTAAAGATGATGACAGTGTTTGGTATTTTATTTTTTCTTTATTTTTCATGCATTTGTTCTGTGTTTGTGAACGCCGCTATGTTAACAGTTTATAAATATAATATAAAGTGTGACTTCTAACACTGCAATTTACTGCTTTTGATAAAGACTATGACCATGTTTGGGTTTTTCTTTTTTCTTTTTTTCTTTTTCATGTGTTCATTTTGTGTTTGTGATCGCCTTTGAATATACCCAGCAGCTCCTGCGGTGCTTAAACTCGAAATTGGCTTATCAGTAGCTGACAGTGTACCAAGTCAATACTAAAAGTTAGCGCTTAGCGGTAACATCCGCTAAATTTATTAGCTGTTAATAGGTCTAGAACTAGATAAGTTAACTTTTCAATTAGCGGATTAGGGGATATTGAAGCTAACTTTTCAGTTAGCTGTGCCCACCACTGGTCTCCCGTGGAGCTGGGGAGCTAATGGACAGATGACGTCACATTTCCAGAGAATCTGCAGTGAGCAAAAAGAATTTCCCAGTTTATTGATGAATATCCTGGATTTTAGCAGTGAACCATGGTCCGTTTCCTTTAGTTTTAATCAGTCAGAAGCTCAGAATGATCCATCGGACAGCAGCAGGAAAAATAAAAAGACAAACAGAGCACAAAACAGCAAACATGCAGCACAAGGAAAGCTCTCTGCCTGAACTCCGCTCAAAATTTTGAACACATACAAAACTTTGATGAATTTTGATATGGTGTACAGTAACAGTAACAGTGTTGTACAGACTTGTGCAGAGCACTGGACACAGTGCTCTATGCCAAATGTCCATGAAAAATTAGACTAGTTTAATTTTTTTGCATCCACTTCGCAGATCCCTTTATGTCCCTTAGCATAATGCCACGTAGGGCAGCGGAGTTAGTAAGCCGCATTATGCAACTCTATGTTGGCTGAGCTCCGAAATGATGCATGCACAGTGGAGGCAAGGCGGACCAATTTTTAGGGGACATCGTTCGGTCTGCAACACTGGTAAGTCAACAGACGTTTTGGGGTAGCATCTGAAATTTTAAGGACGTTTTACCAGGCCGTCATGGTAAAGAAGGAGCTGAGCTGGAAGGTGAGACTCAATTTGCCAGTCGATTTACGCTCCTATCGTCACCTATGGTCATGAGCTTTGGGTAATGAGTGAAAGAATAAGATCACCGATACATGTGGCAGAAATGAGATTCCTCCATCAGGTAGCTGGGCTTACACTCCTGGATAGGTTTAGCAGCTCAATTATCCGGGAGGGACTCAGAGTAGAGTCACTACTTCTTTGCATTGAGAGGAGCCAGTTGAGGTGGTTCGGGCATGTGGTGAGGATGCACCCTGGTTGTTTCAGTACATCCTACCAGGAGGAGGCTCCGGGGAAGACCCAGGACACGCTGGAGAAATTATATTTCCCAGATGGCTTGGGAATGCCTTGGGAAGTTACTGGATTTGGCCAAGGATAGGGAAGTGTGGGATGAGCTGCTTGCTCAGCTGCAACCATGATCCGGACCCAGACAAGTGGCTAGAAATGAATGAATATTTTCTATTCTTTCAAGTTCAGATAAAAGACTCCTCCATTTTCTCTTTCGTATGGTTATCATACCTGTGTATTTTCAAACCACTTTTTGTCTACTTTGAAACTGTATTATTAATAATGGAATGGGTCTCAGCCTCATTATAGCTGCCGGTGACCACCTTTGTAACCTTAGTGCTTCTCTGATAATTTACTGCTGGGATTTAATGGTTTATGTGCTGTTAGTTCCAGCTGGTTGATTATGCTTTTCTTCTCCGTGTGAGGTATTGTGCCCACTGTTGGGCAATCAAAGTTTGATGTTGCCTTCTGGGCCCATGGCTGAAGGACAGGAACTGACAAATTGCAGGTATGTACTGACAAAAACTATGACTCTTTCCAAATATGGATGTTGATAGGGACCATGTTTAACAACCTGCAATTGCACTTTCCACTCCATGCCTTATTTTTTAACTTTATTGTGTTTTGCATGATTGTAAACCTTCTCTTGTAATTCATCTGATCCCTGTTCCTGTTAGAACAGCCTAAGTATTGGGTCACCCCTCTGAGTCTGGTCTACTTGATGTTTCTCCCTCAAAATAAAAAATCCCATAGGGAGTTTATCCCTTATTACTGTCTGCTATGTGCTTGCTCGGGGGGTTGTTGAGGGTTAGACCTTACCCATGTTTAGCACCTTGGGGTGACTTATGTTGTGATTTGATGCCATATAAATAAAGTGAATTGTAATACTGGCATTTTGTTGTTTTTCGAATCCAATAATGCTGTAATGTTTCTTTCATCGGGTTTACGACGCTCTCTGTCTCTACCTCTGTCCACATGTACCCTGTCATGTACTTTAAAACTTTTTGATCAACAGATAAACTCTGTTGTCAAAGCAAGTTTTTTCCAGCTTCGCCTTTTGGCTAAAATAAAGCACTTGCTCATTAGATGTGATCTTTAGATGGCCATTCATGCTTTCATCAGCTCCAGACTTGACTATTGTAATGCACTTTATTCTGGCATTAATCAGTCTTCTCTTGCACGTTTCCAATGGGTGCAGAATGCTGATGCTTGTCTTTTAAACACTTTTAAACACACACACATGTTAAGCATTTTGGACACCAGTTGGTGCTGTAAAGCACTCTATTAATAAATGTTGACTGACTAATGTAGGTCATGTGATTTTTCCGTACATCATGTGACCTCTAACTGCTGAAAAGGCAGTTTTGCAAAATGTGTTTTTTTATCTGCTTTGGGAAAAATATGTGAGCATAAAAACCTTTGTGATATTTCAAAGTTTTTTTGAAATGCACATTCCCTTTGGAATATCTGAAGCTCATTCTGTTTTATGGGAGCGCGTGCCTGTGTGCTGTGATGAGTGTGGGCCCACCTGTTGTCCTTGGTGAAAGCAGAAAGCATGCTGCTGTTGTAGAGCAGAAGGATGAGGAACAGAGCCGGTGTTCCCTGTGGAGGAGATCAGACTGCTGAGTCCCTGAACACAAACAGAATGGCTGTACACTGCATCATTCAGACATCATTCAGACCACCGTGAAGCTCCATTACACAACCACACAAGATTTATTATGATGATGATGCTGCCCATGATATACATTCTAATAAATGATAACAGAAACATTTGCATTGTGGTCATAAGAAGAAAGCAGCAGTAACATGGATACAAAAGACAATGAACAAAATGATCAAACACTCGATGGAAACAAATCACAAACAAAAGAACATCAACGAAAATTCAAGAGAAAAATAAAAGTATATTTGTAAGTACAGCCAACTGTAAAGTGGGTTTATAATGAGTACACTATAAAAGACAGTGACTCTCGAGTGCTATAGGAAGAGGCTGACAAAACAATACTGCAACTAAACCAGGATTTATCATCAGGAGTGTCGTCTTACTGGATCTGGTTCTGACAGAATGCAGATTATAGGAAACTGAAAATAAAAACTTTGTGTCAGAACCACAGACACTATGTAATCAGGGATTACAGGAGAAAAAAAATCTGACTCAATTGTTTGTTTTTTTTAAAGGACCAAATCACAAGCTGTTCACCATCTACCTTTTCATAGAAACTGCTTTGTGATCATGTCCTAGGATTTAAGGTAGGAGACAGCTAAGAAAATCAGAATCAACAGATTCTGTTAGACACGATTAAGTATGAACTGCGTTTCAAAAAGTTTTCAAAAAAGGATGAGCAGAAATGTTTTAAAATTTTGATTTTCTCTTCATATTTAGAACAGGCTAATAAAAAATAAAATCACTGGCAAAAAGAAACAATGAAAAAAAAAGAACTGTTTTCTTTTATTCCAGACATGTAACGGATTATCTTAACTTCTGTGCAGACATGGTCTGCCAATCCAAGACTGTCCGCTGTTACCCTAACAACAAACTATGGGTAACGCGGGAAGTCAATGTGGTCCTCAAAAGGAAGAAGGCCGCCTTCAGAAGCAGAGACATGGAGGCGATGAAGGCAGCACAGTGGAAGGTGAAACTGTATGTGGGAAGCAAAGGAAGCTACAGCCCCTTTCACACCGGGGCTGCTCCCAGTTGCTCCCTGTGGCGTCATGACGACGCAGGAATTTCTGCGTCAGGTGCGCGCAGCAGGGGGCAGAGAGGAGGTAAGAATGCAGGCTGCAGGTTCTCTGCACAGAGAAGTCAGAGTGCACAGTTTGGCTGCAGACAGACTGTGCACTCTGACTTCTCTTCTACTTGTTGTGCTGAGCTGCAGGGCTGCGCTCTGAGTTCTGTTATAGTTTATCTTTCCTCCCTTGACCGCGAGATGCGTGCGCATGCGTGCACACGAATCGTCCTTAAGCAAATGTGGAGATGTTGACATGTCCTGGACTTATGTCCTTTTTTAACTGTGATGAGAGTCTGAGGAGAGAAAGGAACTAACTGCCTGCAGACAATTTTTTTTCTTTTCTTTCCTCCTTTGACCGCGAGATGCGCGCAAGTGTGTCTGTGATTTTACTTGATATTACTTTCCAAGTTAACCACTTAACTACTCACATGGTAACATGACCTTTTGCTGACTTGAGGAGTGTGAGAACATAAATCTGCAGGAGCGTAAATCTTGTTTACCGAGTACATTTTAGTCAACAGATCGGCAGGAACGTTGTGCCCTGTTCACACCAGCTCAAGGTTTGTCCTGTTTTGTCTCCATTTTGTTTCTGTTTAAGAATAATGCCACATCTATGTGAGAACAGACTGTGTGGCTCCAAGATGTTGTGTGCCGTTTTCTGCATTTGCCTGTATTCATTTTTGCTTCAATAAATGCAGGAGATGAGTAGGGTTAGGGTTAGGGTCCTTCAGAGCTGACTGGCGAGTGGTGAAGAGGGGTCATGCCGCCGGGCTCTCTCCTGATCAGGAAAGAAATTCAGTATTTCTATGTGGTCATTCTCTGTGATAATTTGAGCTGTCTCTTATCAGGTTCAACTCTGACATTTCATGGTCCTTCAGAGCCGGATGCCAATAGACCTGGGAGTCCTCAGCCCGTGACGGAGGACCCTGTTACAGACCGCGGCCGCGACTATATCCCACTAAACACCCTTTCCAGGGGCGGACTCCTTCCTTACGGGTCGGCGCTCATCAGGGTGAAGGCATTCGAATTTCAGCAACAGAGACTGACCACGGGTGAGAACTGTTTTTCTTAGTGCACGTGTGGCATGTGGCTGGGAGTCACCGCGTAGAAAAAAACCCCGTAATGTCTTCAGGTTTGTCTTTTGACTATAAGGTGTAAGGTAAAGTCAGGCTGTAAGGTGTAAAATTCTGGGAAAGAGAGAGGAAAAAAAAAAGACAAGACCACCTACGGGTCCAGAACAGTGAGTAAAATCTGTACAGTGTCGGGTCGGTAAAACCTTCGGTGGGCGGGCCGTAAAATTCTGGGATAAACGTGTTCCCTTAACATTAGAATCCCTGGAACTTTCTGCTGCTGCTGCAAGGCCCTCCTCCCCCTCTCAAATTAGTGTTGTGGTGATCACCCTATTGACTGGTTCCTTTGAGTTGCAAATGAGATCAGTACCTGCTCCCTTGCCCCACTCAGACTGTGTTGAAAGAGAGAGACGTAGGAAAACAGGTCTTGAGGACCAGGGTTGGGCATCCCTGGCCTAAATTGAAGGATAGACCAAACAAAGGACTTCAGTGAAAAAACAACATTTATTTCACATATAAAAATATTCAAGAGAAATTGCATTGATAAACTATTTGTGAGCACAGTCAAACTGTGAGTTCCTATGTACAGTGTTCTGTTTTTTTGTTTGTTTAGTTTTTTAGCAATTTTTACACACGAATGGAGATCCTTTCCTACATTTCCGACAGGTGTACTTGTGGCAAATGGCACATTTCTCTGTACTGCGATTTCTGTTGCAACTCTGACGCACTTGGCATGTTGTTGTTTTCCCTTCAGAAACTCTTCTCATTTCACGTAGTGCCTCCTCTCTCTCTCTTTCCAGTGCGTGTTCCTGCATGTGTCTATTTCTCAGTTCAATTGCAAGCTTATGCTGGAACTTTGGCTTCGACTCCTTTGATCCTGTACATGCCTTGTACAGTACATGTGCATTAGCAGCAGCAATGTCCAGGATGTTGTAGAAGACAGCTATAGGCCATCTCCGTGTTCCTGTGCGCACTGTGTAAGCACGCATTTTTTGATCCAGCACATCAACACCACATATGAAATGGTTGTAGTCTATGATTACATTTGGTTTTCACCGCAAAGCTTCTTCAAGCTCCACTTTCTTTTGTAGCGTGCTGAGAAGACACATTTTTCTTCTTTTTAGCTGCATAAACTGTTAGCAGGGCACTGCCAGAAGTGAACGCCTGTGTTGAAAACTCCTCACGTTCTCTGGTGTTTTTTACCTGCTCTGGAACTTCCCATCGAATTTGGTTTATTGTGCCAAGCAGAGTTGTGTTGCATTGCAGAAGCCTGTTCGCCAGAGACAACAATGTCAAAAAATTGTCCATAGTGACAATTCTGCGTCTGTCCAAAAAGGGTTCCATAAGCCTTATTACAACATTGTCTGGAAGTCGCTCTCCTATGGCACGGCTGGGGTCTTTTCTTAAGTAAGGACTGCCATTGCACATGTACTTAGTGTCCAAGTCTGCTGCAATCCAAAACATTATTCCAAACTTGTCCGGTTTAGATGCAGTGTATTGCAGAAAAGGACATCGGACCTTTGTTGGAAATAACGGTTCATCAACTGTTATGTGTTGCCCTGGGTTGTACGACAGCACACAGTTCTGAACAAAGCGCCCCCAAATGTCTGAAATGGCAGCAAATTTGTCTGTCTGCATGCGTTCCAAACGGGTGTCCTTGATATCGAAGTGTAAATAGCGCATCAACTCTTCATATTGGTCTCGGGACATTGTGGACATGATTTTGACCAGCAGTCACACATGGCACCAGTTCTGCCCATCGCTCCTCTGAAGAATAAAACAGCGATGAATGCCATCAGCTCGTAGACACTTGTGCTCCAGTCAGCCTGTTTATCTATGCAGATTGGGGACCGCATGCTGCATTAACATATGTTTGAGCTAGTGAATGGCTCATTAATGAACCCTTGTGCCACAATGATGGGCTCTTGGAGTAGAGGGGGGTACCTTTCCCTGCGCAAATTTGCACAGGCTCAGGCTCTAAAGTGTTAATATTGTCCACAGGAAATATTAAAAAAGGGTGCTGAGGCGTGGTAACAGCTGAGGCCTGAAAACAGCGGTGTGAATGTGTTTGTGTGAATGTGTCTGTATGAATGAGTGTCCACAACCAAATCGCGGGTGGCCTGACATCTGGCTAACCAACAGACAAAAACGAAGCCACTGATCTGCGGAGTAAGTTGTGAACATTCTATTTTGCACTACACCTGTTTGGGAGCCCACGGACCTGAAAAGAAGCCTTAAGCAAGGTCACCCACCTGTCTGAGGTAGAAGCGGTGACACTTTTCAGGCTGATTGGCGACCAAACAGTGAAAAGGAAACAACAACCCGTTCGTTAGATCTCCCTATGAGATAACCCCACGAACGGCCAAATTGGGAAATTATTGTTGTTGTTCCCTCTGCTGCAAAAGTAACACACAGCTACAGTCAAATGATTAAAGGAGATACATGGAGATTAAATATCCAGGGTCGTCTAAACACCTAAAAATATGGTGAAGGAAGTTTAACTTCTCAGGAAAATTACAGCCAGACTCAGCAACAAAATTGGTTGATAATATAAAAAGGAAGGTGGACTCCAAGTGTAGAAGGTCAGAGACCTCTGTGTTGTACGAAATAAAAGACATCTTATTTCGAAGTTGAGAGTTTTGACTCACTGAGTTTATGTGAGGGTCAAAGGTGACTGACTGAGATGTGAAGCAAAGGAATTAGAGAATTAAGATTTTGTCTGGTCTCAGGGTCAGGAACCCTGTGGATACTGTGTATTGTGGAATTTTGGTGTGGATTTGACTACCTCAAATGTGACGGACAAAACAGCTGTTTATAGGAAAACTGTAACACTGGCTCTCTGAGAATCGGTGTTATCACTGACTTTGATAAATGTACTGTGGATGTCTGTTGTTGTCTTATGTGTATATTTGTGTGAGTTAGTATGCAGGGTGAAAAGAAAGATTCTTTAAGGGAATTATTATTATTATTATTATTATTATTGAGATAATTTTTTTTCCAGCTTGTTAAGATGATAACTCAAAAACAATCAATACTATCACCTTCCTACTTTCCATATCGAATGATCATATAACTTGGATAAAGTGGTTGGAACATGGCTAATTTTTGTGCACTGGATAAGGTGTAAAAGCTGGTTAGTTTTGCCTGTTTAATAGATTTCAAGCAAAAGCTAATCAAGATTACACACCGGTAGGGCAGTTAGTGATTGGATTTATTATTGTGAATATTTTCATATGGTGTTGGATTGTGTATTTGTCCTGTGTAATATTTTGAGGATATTGAAATTTGTGTGGGCTGGTTCTTTTCTGTCTGGGACAAAATTCAGACTTCGGGTTATAAAACATTTCTATGAATCAGTTCCCCAGTATACATATTAAATACTGCTAAGAAGATAAATACATTTTTAATTGACTCATCAACTAATTATTTTTGATTGAAATAACAGACAGAATTGCCTGTGTGGCGGGTTGTGGTAGATTCTCTGTGAACTATTAAAAACTGATTGTGAGAGTTCCCGTCCTCTGGGCCCCAAACAGTCTGATAGAAGGATGGCAGGAAAATCTCCTAACAGGGCACTGTAATTAATAGTTCCTTTGAGTTCTACATGTATACATGTGTATATAATATGTTGAGTGTAATGGGACACAGGTCAATTTTGGACCCGAGTTTTTTCCTAGTTTTATTTGAGAAGAGTTGGTTTATTTTGCTTATCTGATATACTTTAAGTGATTGTGAAAGTCTTAAACTTTCACAAACTTTACAGAAACTTTTAAACTATGTTTTAAACTATGGTGTTGGGGAGAAGCGTGCACGTGCAGATGCACGGCAGCTGAGGGCAGCTTTAAAATCCCCCCCCCCCCCCGCACCCTCAACGCAAATTAGAGAGAAGAGAGGAAAAAGGAGAGAGAAAAAAAAAAAGACAAGCTGCTGCAGAGTGTTATCAGTTTCTTTGGGAACACAGTGTGATTAACCTCTTGAGTCAGCGAGGAGAACAATGAGCCAACTGAAAAGTATAAGAATGTTTTTGGACCCTCACCTCTGATGGGTTTCCTTTGACAGGAAGGCAAGTTGCCACAATGTGTGTTTTCCGTACATGATATGTCTACAGACGGTGAGGGCCCTACAAAAACATTGGGAAAGACAGTGAGGGGAGATTGGTCACCTATGAATATAAATGATCCCACTAAAGTTCTGGCACCTGACAGTGGAGCTCTGGACACTCACATGACAGCTGTATGTGAACACATTAGAACCAAAATTAAGAAGACACCAGCTTATTGTGAAATTGGTAACATGAGACTAAAAGATGGTGAGCCATTTGAGGACTTCATTATAGGAATAACAAAGGCGTTCAAACCATATGGTGGATTGCCAGCAACTCATGATGACGACAGACCATATAAACAACTGACAAATGTACTGCTTGCTAATTTCAGCACACCCATACATTAGTGGGTGAGTAAGCATTATATTGTATTCGCTAGTGAAACATTGGCTGATTGTATTACCCATGCCACTTATGCTGACAAGGGGGGGGGGGGGGGGGGGGGGTGACATTATGTTGACTGACTGGACACAACCACGAGAAGTGTTTTTTGTTGGACAAGGGAGTTTTTGTGGGAGGAGCTGAGGTCGGGGACGTAGTGACTTTGATGGATTCAGTAAGGATGAAGTGTGCTGGTGAGGGACATGAGAAAGTCATTGAAGTGGATAATTAGGAATGTAGTACAGATGATTTGTGCGCCTTGAGTGACATTCTACTTTGTGATAATACTGACAGACCTGTAGTGATTCTGCTAGTGAATGGAGTATAGGCAGAATAACAATTGACTTAACCATTGTTCCGGAATGGTTTCAGGGACCTGCAGACGTGGGGCTAATAAAAGGAACATAACTAATCCAAATACGACCTAAATCTGAATACAGACCTTGCATGCAACACTATCTTTTAAAAGGTTTTAAAAGATACTGATGCTGTTGAAGGTAATAAGGCCTGTAATTGAGGCTTTGTTGTGCATGGGAGTATTAATTGAATGTCCGGGCTCACCTTGTAATACACCAATATCTCCTGTGAAAAAAGCACCTCCCGCTATGGCTTGGAGAATGGTACAGGGCCTTCAAGTTGTCAATGCTGCTGTTGTCCAAAGAGCTTCCTGTGTTTCAGATCCACACGCTGTTGAACTCTCTGAATCCTCAAGCTTCATGGTTCTCAGTGGTGGATACATGTAATGCATTTTTCTATGTTCCAATTCACAATGATAGTTGATTTTGATTTGCTTTCACATATGAAGGTCAACCACATGACTGTCTCACTGAGGAGATTCATAAACCCCGTTCTGATTTCAGAGATGCATCACTTCCTGATTCTGAAATTATTTTCATTGATGGGTCCTGCAGGAAAATCCTGATGGTACTAATGCTTCAGGATACACTGTAGTCTCTGCCGAATCTTTATTGCTCAATCTTTAAAAAACCACCTGTCAGCACAGGCTGCAGAGTTCTTAGCCTTGACCGCAGTTCTTAGCCTGCAGGTTAAGAAGATGGCGTTTGTGCCTGACCCTCGAGCAAACCAGTCCTGCCACGAAGTCTCTTTAAGTGGCTGCTGTTTTGAGTCATGGGCCGTGCCATGTCTCTACAGGGCGGATGGTAGGACTGGCGATTGAGTGCTGATAAAGTCCATTTTGAGAAAGAACTGGTCATCTCTGAAGTGGGAGGGTCCATTCCAAATGCTGCTGACCACCCCCACTGCAGTAAAAATTGCAGAGGTCATCTTAGGTGCATCTATCCCACTTCAAAAGACAAAGATATCTAAAAGATACTGAAATGGACAAGAGAAACGACGCGTAACAGTGTCGGCTGACAGCCTATGGGTCCTGCAATGGCTGGAAGCGCATCAGACAACAGAGAGGGTGACCAGAGTGTGATCAGAGAACAAAGATAAAGGTAAGACTGAACCAGAGAAGACACCTGAGCCCATCCAGGGTCCTGAAGCAGACAAGAAACCAGTTAAAACTGAGGAGAATCCTATCAACACAAGCCAAGATAAGAAGCAGATGAACTACTGCTTGAAAAACAGCAAAAGAAGTAGACGAGACCAGACCAGAAAGAAAAGCAGATGAACCTAATTCTTTGACAACAGGAGACAAGAAAATCCTTTTCCATTCCTGTGTACCTGTGTTTAAGTAACGTCAAGAACAGGACACGTGACAAAGTACATAACACATTATTGTACTTCCAACTGCAGCATGCATTACACATACTGATATAGTACAGATTTATGCATCACATCTGAAGGAAAAAACAACATAAAAAGAGTTCCTGATTCCTTCAGTCCCTAAGTCCAGAACTGCTGAACTGAAATCCTGAACTCTCACCAAAGAAAGAAGACATCTACTCTTCGAGCATAGAACTGTAAAAAAAAAAGAGAGAGAAGGAGAGATATATTACTTGAACTGTTCCAGCTATGGAAAGATTTGCCGCCAGTAAAGTTCACACTTTACTGATAATTCTGACGATTTTTGCTATAATTGTGACATCTACTGTGTGGTGGTATGATAAAATATATAAACCACGTAATAATTCAGACCAGAAGCAAGTGAGGCCACGATCGAGTTTTCAGTGGATGTTTGATACGTCATGTAACCCATATCAGATGAACATGTGGTATAGATATGCTAAGTTTTTGGCTAACGAGGTAAATTTAAATGATTTCTGACAGAGTGACAAGATGGCGCCGGTGTGTCTTTGTCGCCGTTTGGCTTTTCTCAGTTTTGTTTGTTTTATGATTTTAACATTTGTCATAAGGACTACTGACTCATTGCTGGTGTATAATCGCCTAGAGCTGTTAAAAATCAAAGATACAGTGCAATTGTGTGCCTTTTCAGATGCAAAGTGGTCAGATTCTTTCTATCTGGCGGATCTGCCTAAGTGCCTTCTTTGTGTGAAGGCGCCTTCGCCCAGAAAGCGCAAACGCCACGGGGTGCGACCTGGCCAGCTGGTAAAGCTGAAAGTCTTACTGGCACTTTCTCCTGATGTGGTGTGGTTCTCTTCTCTTCCACGGGTCTACAGAAATCGTTTTCGCCGGTATGTCTCCCGATGTGCACTTGCTCCAGTCGGTGCTTGGCTGGTGCTCATTATTGGACTCCGGGAGGATGTCTGCGCACTGCGCCCTCGCCGCGTTTCTTTCTGGGGTTTTGGCGGCATGTCCCCGGCTAACCTCAGGCCGCTGAACCGGGCAGCTCAGGCGGCTAACCTGGCAACGGCTTCTACGAGGTGCGCACTCGTGAATGCACGATCTGTGGTGAACAAGACTTTTATTTTGCAAGATTTTTTTACTTCGCGCAGTCTGGATATATTGTTTTTAACAGAGACTTGGATCAAAATCAGTGAGTCATCTGCCTTCTCAGAGTTACTGCCCCCTGACTGTAGTTTTATAAGCATGCCAACAGCTACTGGTCGTGGTGGAGGTATAGCGACTGTTTTACAGAACTGTATTTATCACAAAGTGATGTTGGAGTGGTCCTTCTCCTCTTTTGAACTGAGCTGTTTTGAGCTGCGACAGACTGTCCCAGTGCTGTGTGCTGTCATATACAGACCACCCAAATACAACAAAGACTTCATAGAAGAGTTTGCTCACTTTGTTACTTCTATAGTGACACGTTATGACAAGATTTTAATCGTCGGGGATTTTAATGTACATATCTGTTGTCCATCAAAACCTCTGGCCAGAGAGTTTTTGGACTTGATCGCAGTTTTCAATTTGACACAGCATGTCACTGGCAGCACACAAGTGCACGGACGCACGCTGGACATTATTTTATCTCTTGGTCTTCCTGTCCAAAATGATGTTGGTGACGCTGTGTTCTCTGACCACAGCCCCGTCATGTTTGATTTTAGTCTGGACATTGACATGACGATGGCTGTTGTGCGTCACGGGCGTGTTATTAAGCCTGACACCGCTGCTGCTTTTATTCCTCTTTTTAGTGCATTTGAGCAGAATCTGTTAGATTCCGCTGCATTTGGCACAGAACAGATGATGAACTCTTATTTTTTTCACTTGCTCTGGGGTTCTAGACGTTGTTGCTCCCTGTAAAGCCATGTGTTCTAAGCTTAAGCAAAAACTGTGGCTTAATGACATCACACACGCAGCTCGATGTGACTGTCGGAGGGCAGAGCGCAGGTGGAAACAAGACCGTTTGGAGGATTCAAAACAGATTCTTAAAGAGAGCTGGAATAATTATTAAGTTGAAAAAAATAAGTATTTTTCAGAATTGATTTTAAACAATCTTGGCAAGCCTCGTATTCTTTTTAAAACAACTGATTCTGTTTTTAATCCCAGTCCGTCCACTTTACTAGAAATCACAAGTGAAACGTGTGACAAATTTCTCCACTTTTTTATTGATAAGGTTGATGCCATTAGGGTCAATATATCACTGTCCCCGGTGTGTCACTGTGTAGCAAATCAGTGCTCGTGTGTTTTTAGTAAGTTTCAGCCTGTGTCAATGACTGTGCTTACAGGAATAGTTAGGAATCTAAAACCCTCTTCATGTCCCACTGACCCGGTCCAATTTGCTTTTTTAAGGAGGTTTGGGACACTATTGGCTCTTTTGTTGGAGAAATTATTAATAGTAGTCTATCTTGTGGAATTATGCCTTCCGTCTGTAAAAAAGCTATTGTGGAGCCACTGATCAAAAAACTGGGTTTGGATCCCACGGCTTTTTCAAATTATCGACCTCTCTCTAAGTTACTGCTTGTGTCAAAAAATTTTAGATAAATGCGTCTTTGCACAGTTGCAGCCTTTTTTAGACAGAAATGGCACATTGGATCCATTTCAATCAGGGTACAAGGCATTTCACAGCACTGAGTCTGCACTTTTAAAGGTTTTTAATGATGTCCTTTTAACAACTGATTCTGGCAGTTCAGCCATTTTAGTGCTTTTAGACCTCCTCGTCTTCAGCTCCTCTTCATTGTGGAGTCCACTAGGGTTCTATCCTGGGACCCATCCTCTTTGCTCTTTATCTCCTCCCACTCAGAGATTTTTAAAAAACATGATGTGGCCTACCTTTTTTATGCTGATGATTGTCAAATCTACATGCCTATCGCTAAAAACAGCCTTTGCCCCCTGACACCCCTACTCGACTATCTGTGTGACGTCAGGGCTTGGTTGTCACAGAATTTTTTGAAATTTAATGAGGGTAAGACAGAGGTTATGTTGTTTGGAAGTACCCTCGTTGACTTGGGACCTCTCAAGGATTTTGTACGTCCCAAAGTCACCAGCCTTGGCGTCACCATAGACAGCGATTTTAAATTTGATAAACAAATCAATGGTGTTTTGAAATGGTGCTTTTATCATGTTTGTTTTTTATCAAAGGTAAAACCCTTTTTATCTTTTAACCTTTTTGAACAAGTTGTGCACTCTTATTTCAAGTCGTCTGGACAACGGGCTCTTTCCCATTTGCAGTTAGTCCAGAACACTGCAGCGTGACTTAACAGGGGCCTGGAAGCATGAGCACATAACCCCAATTCTTGCATCTTTGCACTGGCTTCCTATTAATTTTGGAATTGATTTTAAGATTTTATTGTTTGTTTTTAAAGCTTTGAATGGAATGGCCCCTCAATACATTACTGACCTCCTACAAATTTACTCTCCGACGCGTGCTCTGAGGTCTGAGGGCCATTTCCAGCTCATGGCACCTAAGACAAGACTTAAAACCAGGAGGGACAGGGCTTTCTCTGTGGCTGGCCCCAGACTTTGGAACGCTCTGCCCCTCCATGTCCGAACAGCCCCCACAGTGGAGTGTTTTAAGTCTCGTCTGAAAACGCACTTTTATTCTCTGGTTTTTAACACTGCGTGAGTTGTGTGGTCCTGTTTTATTGTTTTTTTTTATTTTGGTAGATTTTATTGGTTTTATCTTTTGTATGCTGTATGTATTTATTTATCTTGCACATTCTACTTATTTTTATTGTTAATTTTCTTATTTTTAATTTATTTCTTGACTATTGGGGTTTTATCTATCGTGATTCTATGTGCAGCACTTTGGAACGTCTTTATTGTTAAATATGCTATATAAATAAAGTGGATTGGATTGGATCTGTTGTGTTCTCTGATGCCTGTTTCTGCAGCACAGCCACTCATGAGACCACTGCCGCTTCTAAATGTCAGCCTTTTGTTTCAACATGTGTTAGCATCAGCAATCGAGCCCATGGTACTTAATCAGTTCACCGACATACAGGCTATTATATAGTGGTCCCTCGTTTATCGCGGGAGTTACGTTCTAAAAATAACCCGCAATAGGCGAAATCCGTGAAGTAGTCAGTATTATTTTTTACAATTATTATAGATGTTTTAAGGCTGTAAAATCCCCTCACTACACACTTTATACCCTTTTCTCAAACAGGCATTAACATTTTCTCACTTTTCTCTCCTGTGTAAACACTTTCAAAGTTCAAACCTTAGTAGAAAAATAAGTACAGTATTACAGAATGAAACCAAAGATCAAAACCTGTTTTCAGGCTAAAACATTTGTTTGAGAAATAAAAATAGAACATTTTCCTATAAATAATTATGATGGCTTTTAGAACTAACAAATTTAATTTTAACGATCAACCTACGAGGTTGGACACATAAGAAATTATTAATAGTGACTGACCAGTATTTCACAGTTCCTCTGACCGCGCGTCTTCGTCCTGGCGCCGCTCAGCTGTAGCGTCTTTTTCCACCGAGTAACACCGCGGTGCAGGTGTCTTTTTCCGAGTGAAGAACACAGTTAAGGGTAGTTGTTGGCGCTCTTTTTTTCTTCTGGGCGTGAAGATTATAAACAGACACACACAGAACACAATGCGCATGCTCTTTCTTCGCTCACTGCCTCCGGTGTTACCGCTGCAGGGTACGGATGCGGGACCCACAAAGAATCCAAGTTATTAAAAAGATACAAACCTCTCTCAGTGGCCATGGAGCTCTGCGGCTGCGGTTACCGAGACCATGCAGCGCTGCGGATTTTTCTGCAAGAATTCTATCCTTGCGGGCTGCTGGAGTGCTCTGCATCAAAACAGCGAGCGTAGTCTCTGGACCTGTTGCCAGATTTTGGCCGCAACTCCGCACAGCAGACAGTGGGGCGGTGTGAGTGACCCGCTGCCTTGCTTACCGAGCCCGCAGACTCGGTAAGCGCATCGGAGACAGTAAGAGCAATCACAGTGATGCCGACCGGTGCCGCAACCGGCCCGCCTGATAAGGAAGCAGAACACAATGCGCTGTTTAAAAAAAAAAGAAGAAAAAAAAAAAAAGAAGAAGCATGCAAAATTGCACTAAAAAAATCCGCGAAACTGCGAGGCCGCAAAAGGTGAACCACGTTATAGCAAGGGACCACTGTATAACCACCAAGGCACCAAAAAACATTTAAAAATTTCTTGCCTGCAGAAGGGTCACTCAATACACCTGTGCACACTAATCTTTTCCTTGATCCAGGAGCTTGACTCACCTGTTATGCAAACAACCAGCCTTTGTTTTCTGGCCCAATTATCAATCTGGGAAAGATAGCTAAGCCGCTGTGTGAGATCATTTTGGGGCCGTGTACTCGCCTATCAGATGGAAGCCTTAATCATACCCAGGCTCCCTATGGTGGTAAATGTATAGATTACTTGCAAGCACTGGACCTGATGGGAACTTATGCTCAGGTGAGCATGTATTGGCTGTGTGGCCACAATGCCTTCACTGCCCTCCCAGTGGGATGGACAGGCAGATGTGCCCCAATAACCATGGCTCAGCACTCCTACGTCGTAGCCGCTCACCTCTCGACCAGTCATCGCTTTAAGCGTGACTTGGCTCCCCACGACTCTATATGGGGAACAGATGTGCCTCTGGACGCAAAGCTGTGGTCCACAGACCAGAAAGTCCTGCTGTCACTCTTCCCCTGGTTGGGCGTGGGCAAAGTGATGCTGCGCGTGTAGACACTAAATTACAGATTTAGTTACTTCGTCAACTTCACTGTTTAGGCTCTTAGAGGAGTTGACAACTCTGAGGCTCATGGAAATGCAAGATCGAATCATTGATCCAACAAATGATTTCGGGCACAGTCAACAGTTTGCTGCTAGATCATGATTACATAGCTTTGCTGCAGTCTGATACGGATACTTGTTACCCCATTCAGATGGGAAAAAATGATGGTTGAAAACATTGCTTCCCCTGAGTGTAAGAGTTTGATGTTTCTATAAATATGACGGGGCCACCGAAAATCCAGTGATGGAAGTGGTGGCTTTGTGATGATGAGAATATAGACATTATCATTGATAAACAGGGGGAAAATGTCAAAAGATTTGCAAATATACTCATCAATTATTAATGTCTTTGTCATATATATATATATATATATATATATATATATATATATATATATATATATATATACAACCCCTGGCAAAAATTATGGAATAACCGGCCTCTGAGGATGTTCATTCAGTTGTTTAATTTTGTAGAAAAAAGCAGATCACAGACATGACACAAAACTAAAGTCATTTCAAATGGCAACTTTCTGGCTTTAAGAAACACTATAAGAAATCAGGAAAAAAAATTGTGGCAGTCAGTAACGGTTACTTTTTTACACCAAGCAGAGGGAAAAAAATATGGACTCACTCAATTCTGAGGAAAAAATTATGGAATCATGAAAAACAAAAGAACGCTGATTTCATCATCCCCAAACATCCTTTCAATTGATAGGATAAGAAAAGTGTCCAAAATATCAACGTAAACTTGTGCATTTATTGATGATGTAATGACAGCCATCTCCCCAGTGCCTTTACCTGACATGCAGCCCCATATCATCAATGACTGTGGAAATTTACATGTTCTCTTCAGGCAGTCATCTTTATAAAGCTCATTGGAATGGCACCAAACAAAAGTTCCAGCATCATCACCTTGCCCAATGCAGATTCGAGATTCATCACTGAATATGACTTTCATGCATTCATCCACAGTCCATGATTGCTTTTCCTTAGCCCATTGTAACCTTGTGTTTTCTATTTAGGTGTTAATGATGGCTTTCGTTTAGCTTTTCTGTATGTAAATCCCATTTCCTTTAGGCGGTTTCTTACAGTTCGGTCACAGACGTTGACTCCAGTTTCCTCCCATTTGTTCCTCATTTGTTTTGTTGTGCATTTTCAATTTTTGAGACATATTGCTTTATGTTTTCTGTCTTGATGCTTTGATGTCTTCCTTGGTCTACCAGTATGTTTGCCTTTAACAACCTTCCCATGTTGTTTGTATTTGGTCCAGAGTTTAGACACAGCTGACTGTGAACAACCAACATCTTTTGCAACATTGCGTGACGATTTACCCTCTTTTAAGAGTTTGATAATCCTCTCCTTTGTTTCAATTGACATCTCTCGTGTTGGAGCCATGATTCATGTCAGTCCACTTGGTGCAACAGCTCTCCAACGTGTGATCACTACTTTTTAGATGCAGACTAACGAGCAGATCTGATTTGATGCAGGTGTTAGTTTTGGGGATGAAAATTTACAGGGTGATTCCATAATTTATTCCTCAGAATTGAGTGAGTCCATATTTTTTTCCCTCTGCTTGGTCTAAAAAAGTAACCGTTACTGACTGCCACAATTTTTTTTCCTGATTTCTTTTAGTGTTTCTTAAAGCCAGAAAGTTGCCATTTGAAATGACTTTAGTTTTGTGTCATGTCTGTGATCTGCTTTTTTTCTACATAATTAAACAACTGAATGAACATCTGCCGAGGCTGGTGATTCCATAATTTTTGCCAGGGGTTGTATATATATGTATGCAGGACTCAAAGTAGTACATGCATGTGCTAGTTTGGGCACGTATTATTCGAGCGGTGCATGTAATTTTATACTCCACTTGCACTGGTGCAAGTAACTTTATCCAGGTTTTATCAACTATAAGCACCAGTAGAATGAACCAATAAAGGAATAAATATGGAAAAAACTATTTCCAGTGTGTTGTCTTCGTCTTCCCTGCGTTTTATGACAGTAACACATGGAGCGAGTTGCTGGGCTCTATTTGTTGTGTTTGCACGCGCACATGTAAACAAAGAAAAGGAAAAAAATGGCTGGCTGCGGTTCCCTCTCTCTCTCCCCCTCAAACTCTGTCATCATTGTGTTATAAATCAGTCTCCATTTGTTTTATTATAAATCTGTGTAGTTAATAAAATTATCTTCACGGACAATTAGTTCACACGAGCACGTGGGGAAGAAAAAAAAAAAAAAAAAAAAAAAACTGGCTGCCGCTGCGGTTCCTTTACAGAACCCGGGAGAGGTCACTTAAAGTGATTTTTTTTTCTGGCCATGATCATTTCTGCGCACGTTTTCCTTTAATTGAGCCCACAAATTAATAAAACGTGCTCTCAAATTAATAAAATGTGCGCACGTTTTCCTTTAATTGAGCCCTCGAATTAATAAAACGTGCACACGTTTTCCTTTCGTTCAAAATGAACTCCATAATATGACCTAAATTGTCATCCTCATGACAGGGAAATGCTTCGCCCTCAGCATCCTTTTTAATGTGCTTAAACTCCAGATGATGCCATGCTGGGTAGCTGGAGTTCTCTGCATGTTCTTGTGCGCCCAAACCATGATGATACACCCTGACCAGATCCATTTCTAATGGGGAAATGTATCACACTGTCTCCTGGTTTGTTGGCTAATAGCCAGCATTTATGATATTTATTAATGTTGAGTACACTTTTTACAAATTGTGGCCACGTTTAAGTAGATCGTGTCCTTGTTTTACTCAAACAATATCATAAAACGTGCGCACAATATAATAAAACAAGCGCACATTCTCTCCACATGCAAAACATTTTGCAATGACACTTCCAGGGCTCCATAGTTCCTCGCTCTCTCTCTCTCCCCCTCAAACTCTGTCATAATTGTGTTATAAACCAGTCACCGTATGTTTTATTATACATCTGTGTAGTTAATAAATAATCTCCATGGACAATTCGTTCGCGTGCGCACGTGAAAAAACAAAAAACAAAACGCTGCTGCTGCTGCACTCCCCTCAAACTCTCCCCAGAGAGGAAGAGTCTGACACATCAGAGGAGGAGTTTTAAGGTTGATATAAGACTGACTTTTGGTTATGCAAGTAACTTTTTTTTGGTGCAAGTAATTTTTTGTTACTAGCACCAGTGCAAGTAGGTTAAAAAATGTATTTCGACCCTATATATATATATATATATATATATATATATATATATATATATATATATATATATATATATAGTGTATCTGTGTGATTTTACTTGATATTACTTTCCAAGTTAACCACTGAACTACTCACACGGTAAAATGACCTTTTGCCAACTTGAGGAGTGTGAGAACGTAAATCTGCAGGAGTGTAAATCTTGTTTACTGAGTACATTTTAGTCAACAGATCGGCCTTGGACAGGAACGTTGTGCCCTGTTCACACCAGCTCAAGGCTGGTCCTGTTTTGTCTCTGTTTTGTTTCTGTTTAAGAATAATGCCATATCTAAGTGAGAACAGACTGTTCTCACATAGAAGATGTGTGCTGTTTTCTGCATTTGCCTGTATTCATTTTTGCTTCATTAAATGCAGGAGATGAGTAGGGGGTCCCTTCAGAGCTGACTGGCGAGTGGTGAAGAGCGGTCATGCTGCCGGGCTCTCTCCTGATCAGGAAAGAAATTCAGTATTTCTGTGTGGTCATTCTCTGTGATAATTTGAGCTGTCTCTTTTATCAGGTTCAACTCTGACACCCTGTAGCCCATTCCAGCCTTGTGCAGGTCTACAATTTTACCCCTTCAAATCAGAATTGAATTGGACGAACGGGACTGGGTTCTTTCTGAAGTCAACCACCATCTCCACTGTCTTGAGGGCGCTGAGCTCCAGATTGTTCTGTTTGCACAAGGACACCAGGTGACTGATCTCCCATCTGTAGGCAGAGATGAGTCTGATGAGGGTTGTATCATCCATGATCTTCAAGAGCTTTACAGACTGGTGGCTAGGGGTGCAGTTGTTGGTGTACAGGGAGAAGAATGCAGTCTTGGGGGGATCCGGTACTGATGGACCGTGTGTTGGAGACATGCCCCACCCCCAGCTTCACATACTGCCTTCTGCTGGACAGAAAGTCAGTGATTCACCTGCAGGTGGAGTCAGGCTCGCCAAGCTGAGAGAGCTTGTCCTGCAGCAGGGCTGGGATGATCGCATTAAAAGCAGAGCTCAAGTCCACAAACAGAATGCTGGCATAGGCTCCTGGGGAGTCCAGATGCTGGAGGATGAGGTGGAGGGCCATGAGAGCCTGTTGGCTCTGTAGGCAAACTGCAGGGGATCCAGGTGGGGGTCAGAGATGGCCTTGAGGTGTGTGAATACAAGGCGTTCAAAGGTCTTCAGGTCTTCATCACGACAGAGGTCAGGCCGATGGGTCTGTAGTCATTAAGTCCTGAAGTTCTTTGTTTTTTGGGGATGGGGATGATAGTGGAGACCATGAAGCATGCTGGCACCTGGCATGTCTCCAGTGAGGTGTTAAAGATGTCTGCGAACACCAGGGACAGTTGGTCTGCACAGTTCTTCAACATGGATGGGGAGACAGTCAGGTTTGACTGCTTTGCATGGGTTTTTCTTTTTGAAGAGCCTGTCCACATCTCTGTCATGAATGGAGAAGGAGTGTTGGTGGGTTGGAGCTGCTGGTTGTCATTGGGGATGGCAGTAAGACTGTTCCATTGTCTTTCAAATCTGCATTAAAACTCATTCAATTGATTTGCTAAACGACAGCTCTTTGGTCGTGGCCATGGTGGACAGGTTGGAGTGTGATTGATTGAGTGTGCGGACATGTCTATTATACAGGTAACAAATTCAAACAGGTGAAAATAATACAGGTAAAGAGTGCAGAACAGGAGGGCTTCTTAAAGAAAAACTAACAGGTCTGTGTGAGCCAGAATTGTTGCTGGTTGGTAGGTGATCAAATACTTATTTCATTCAATAAAATGCAAATCAATTATTTAAAAAACATAAAATGTGATTTTCTGATGTTTTTAAGATTCTGTCTCTCGCAGTTGAAGTGTACCTACAACAAAAATTACAGACCTCTATATTCTTTGTGGGTGGGAAAACTTGCAAAATTGACTGGATCAAATATTTTTAAAATAGCGATTTTATATGACGATATAAACAACAAATTTTGATGAAAATCTGTATACAACTGAAGGTTTTGCAACCATGCGCACACAGAGACATGAGTGTCTGTTTGTTTGTGTATACACACACACACGACCGCCTGTTCCGCACGCACATACACACACAAACATGAACATGTGTTCCTGTGTGTTTAAACGGTGCAGTTCTTTGTGTCAGACACTCTTTACTGTTTGATAGACATTTGTTCATACATATATTTGCTTGAAGTGAGCATGACTGCTCATTGTATTTTATCTGGAGCCGACGTGAGGTAAGTAAGTCCCTTCGGCTCCCTTGTTTGCACCCAGGGTCGCCACAGCAAATCAGAGGTGGACCTGCATGCTGAGCTGGAAAAGCTCAAAATAGTGATGACATCATGATCGCTAGTTTAAAGAATGCTTAAAGTGCTTAAAGGCGTGCTGACAGTAATCGAGCCCTGTCAGGAAATTTCCACCTTGTTTTTCAAATGAAACAGCAGTTTAATGGTGTGTTTCTCATTTCAAGTGTAAAGAAAATTTGTGGTTGTGAATCATCATCCATATACAAGGCGCACTGGATTATAAATCGCAGGGCCTCAAACTTGTAAAAATACTACAACTTATACTCTGGAAAATATAACAAACAATATAACAAACGCTTTAAGGGTGACCTTTTAAAAGGCATGCTGAAAGTAACTAAGCCCAGTTATGAACTCCCCCACTTCCCCTCCAAAAAGGCAGTTTAATGTTATGTTTCTTGTTTCCACCGTCATGAAAATTTATGGAATTGTGTTTTTTTTTTTGTTTGCTATATAAGTCCAGGACCTCTGAAGCTAGTTAAAAAAGTGTTTTATACTCTGAAAAATACGGCACATTTTGTGTTAAAATTAAATGCTATACATATTTGGCATATATATTATTATGTAAGGGAGTTAGAGTATCTCGTCAATAGTTTTACATCCTCTTTGAAGACAACTTTGGATGCTGTAGCTCCTCTGAAAAAGAGAGCTTTAAATCAGAAGTGTCTGACTCCGTGGTATAACTCACAAACTCGTAGCTTAAAGCAGATAACCCGTAAGTTGGAGAGGAAATGGCGTCTCACTAACTTAGAAGATCTTCACTTAGCCTGGAAAAAGAGTTTGTTGCTCTATAAAAAAGCCCTCCGTAAAGCTAGGACATCTTTCTACTCATCACTAATTGAAGAAAAGAAGAATAACCTCAGGTTTCTTTTCAGCACTGTAGCTAGGCTGACAAAGAGTCAGAGCTCTATTGAGCTGAGTATTCCATTAACTTTAACTAGTAATGACTTCATGACTTTCTTTGCTAACAAAATTTTGACTATTAGAGAAAAAAATTACTCATAACCATCCCAAAGATGTATCATTATCTTTGGCTGCTTTCAGTGATGCCGGTATTTGGTTAGACTCTTTCTCTCCGGTTGTTCTGTCTGAGTTATTTTCATTGGTTGCTTCGTCCAAACCATCGGCATGTTTATTGGACCCCATTCCTGCCAGGCTGCTCAAGGAAGTCCTACCATTATTTAATGCTTCAATCTTAAATATGATCAATCTATCTTTGTTAGTTGGTTATGTACCACAGGCCTTTAAGGTGGCAGTAATTAAACCATTACTTAAAAAGCCATCACTTGATCCAGCTATCTTAGCTAATTATAGGCCAATTTCCAACCTTCCTTTTCTCTCAAAGATTCTTGAGAGGGTAGTTGTAAAACAGTTAACTGATCACCTGCAGAGGAATGGTCTATTTGAAGAGTTTCAGTCAGGTTTTTAGAATTCATCATAGTACAGAAACAGCATTAGTGAAGGTTACAAATGATCTTCTTATGGCTTCGGACAGTGGACTTATCTCTGTGCTTGTTCTGTTGGACCTCAGTGCTGCTTTTGATACTGTTGACCATAAAATTTTATTACAGAGATTAGAGCATGTCATAGGTATTAAAGGCACTGCGCTGCGGTGGTTTGAATCATATTTGTCTAATAGATTACAGTTTGTTCATGTAAATGGGGAATCTTCTTCACAGACTAAAGTTAATTATGGAGTTCCACAAGGTTCTGTGCTAGGACCAATTTTATTCACTTTATACATGCTTCCCTTAGGCAGTATTAGACGGTATTGCTTAAATTTTCATTGTTACGCAGATGATACCCAGCTTTATCTATCCATGAAGCCAGAGGATACACACCAATTAGCTAAACTGCAGGATTGTCTTACAGACATAAAGACATGGATGACCTCTAATTTCCTGCTTTTAAACTCAGATAAAACTGAAGTTATTGTACTTGGCCCCACAAATCTTAGAAGCATGGGGTCTAACCAGATCGTTACTCTGGATGGCATTTCCCTGATCTCTAGTAATACTGTGAGAAATCTTGGAGTCATTTTTGATCAGGATATGTCATTCAAAGCGCATATTAAATATGTAGGACTGCCTTTTTGCATTTACGCAATATCTCTAAAATCAGAAAGGTCTTGTCTCAGAGTGATGCTGAAAAACTAATTCATGCATTTATTTCCTCTAGGCTGGACTATTGTAATTCATTATTATCAGGTTATCCTAAAAGTTCCCTAAAAAGCCTTCAGTTGGTTCAGAATGCTGCAGCTAGAGTACTGACGGGGACTAGCAGGAGAGAGCATATCTCACCCGTGTTGGCCTCTCTTCATTGGCTTCCTGTTAATTCTAGAATAGAATTTAAAATTCTTCTTCTTACTTATAAGGTTTTGAATAATCAGGTCCCATCTTATCTTAGGGACCTCGTAGTACCATATTACCCCATTAGAGCGTTTCGCTCTCAGACTGCGGGCTTACTTGTAGTTCCTAGGGTTTGTAAGAGTAGAATGGGAGGCAGAGCCTTCAGCTTTCAGGCTCCTCTCCTGTGGAACCAGCTCCCAATTCAGATGAGGGAGACAGATACCCTCTCTACTTTTAAGATTAGGCTTAAAACTTTCCTTTTCGCTAAGGCTTATAGTTAGGGCTGGATCGGGTGACCCTGGACCATCCCTTGGTTATGCTGCTTTAGACGTAGATTGTGGGGGGTTCCCATGATGCACTGTTTCTTTCTCTTTTTGCTCCGTATGCATCACTCTGCATTTAATCATTAGTGATCGATCTCTGCCCCCCTTCACGGCATTCCTGGTTTTTTCCCTCAGCCCCAACCAGTCTCAGCAGAAGACTGCCCCTCCCTGAGCCTGGTTCTGCTGGAGGTTTCTTCCTGTTAAAAGGGAGTTTTTCCTTCCCACTGTTGCCAAGTGCTTGCTCATAGGGGGTCGTTTTGACCGTTGGGGTTTTTCATAATTATTGTATGGCCTTGCCTTACAATATGGAGCGCCTTGGGGCAACTGTTTGTTGTGATTTGGCACTATATAAGAAAAAAGTTGATTGAAGTTGATTGATATATTCCATTACATTTCCACAAAATGGGGACAATGTTTCCCTGGCTTCTTTCCCCTTTTTCCATCCATCACTGCCTGATTCATATCAGAGGTGCTAGCATGTTGAACTGAGCGCAGGACATTTGCATCTACTGATGCACTGTTCTGAGCGGTTATCGTACCCGTGTCGCTGCGACCGTGACAATGTGTGAAGGCACTCACATTTAACACGTCCATCTTGCCCACTTGGTAGGAGGTGGAGCCGAGTACTCTATGGGGAATGCCTGTGACTGTAGCTTCAAAGAGCACCTGAAGACAAAGAGTAAGAGTTCACAAACACCTGCAAACCACCATCAAGAACAAAACATTCAAAGACAACAGGAAAAACTTCAGTCAACAGGTCCTGATTAGGGCTGTCACAATTCTTACAATATTTGCCACTTGCGATTATTTTTCATATTTGCGATTACCGTGAATTATTTATTTTATCCACAAAGCATAAAACAACTCAGAATCTGACGTCATTGTACTGCAGCCTCACTCACTCTGTTTCGCTCTCGTCTTAAGGCAGGACAATAACATGGAGGCTAAGGAGCGATCCGTCCTGCCGTTTGGATAAGATGGCTGATTAAAACAGTGGCCGTCTTCTTTAAAGCCATCTAAAATGCGGAGTTTACCGAAGGAGGGGTGTGGGTGTGTGCGCGCACATGCAGAGTCAACAGGCTGCAGAGTGGGAGCCTGGGAGGGGGTGGGTGGAGGAGATTCCTGAATGGAGGCATGACACGCTGCTGAGAACCATCAGTGCACAGCGTGCACGGAGCAGAGAGAGGATTTTAACCCGAGTGAACATGTTAAAAAAACAATACCAAATCATGGAGCTGCCTTTACTTCTCTCTGAACTTTCTCTCCCCGTGTGATTCTGCTGTTACCGTCCTGTTCACACCATGTGTGCGTCCTATACTGAATTAATGAGATCATGAGATGAAATAAACGGTCAAATATCTTTAAAAACATATTTAAAAATGAGAATATATGAATGAACTGAGCAAAAAAAAAAAACCTGACGTGGAGAAGCTGTGGTGATGTTCAGATGCACAGATCACAAAAAGCAGGTGAGAACTCTGAACTTTAACAGCTGTTATTTTCCAAAGGTATTTATTTGTTCAATCTTGAGCTTAATATAGTGTTTAAGCACAAAACGTGACTGATGAGGAGAAACAATTTCAGAAATGCAACAGAAACAACCACAAATCAGAAAAAGTTGGGACTGTATGTAAAATGAAGATAAAAATAAAAACGTTGCACTATTCCCAGTTTCTCAACTCACCGAAGCCAAATGGTGTTCCAGAGTTGTGTAATTATACTACGATAGTAGAATATAAAGAAGGAAAAAAAGGAAAAAAAATAGACAATATAATCATCAATTGCAATTATTTGTCTGACAATTAATCGTCTCCAGAAATTCCTAATCGTGACAGCCCTAGTCCTGATCAGTAATTAAACGCAGACAACACCTCCTGAGAACTTTCAGCTTTGCTGTGGTCTCACAACACATTCAAATATTCATGATGTCATAATGAAGACAAAGACAAACGTCCAGGACAGTGTTAAGGCATCTTGACACTTGCACAAATTTGATTACACTTGCACAAATTTGATTACCGCACATGCCAGTGAGTAAACGCAACGTAAACTGTGCGTGAAACGTGCGTGGCTGCGTGCAAGCGCACAAGGAAATTTAGAAGTGTTCAAAACTTCTGGCCAGGGCTGCCAAGATTAGTTGATTAGTCACTATCATATTGACTATCAAACTCGTCAGCAACTAATATAATAATCAACGTAATTATTTTTTAAAGCTCTGTTTTTCTCTCAAAGCTACTGCTGTCGCTTCCATTGCCTTTGTGTCCGTGATGCACAAGTTATGCCCAAACAATATCATGGGCAGCCAGAAACGGAGCTCAAATGTTTGAGAGCATTTTAACCAAAGTCAAGAGAAAAACCAACTTGCCTTCCACAGCAGCATAACGGCAATGTAGGAGCATCTGAGAAAGAAGCATGTTATGGCTGATTCTGATGAAGAGGGACAGTCATCTCTGTAGGCTAATTGGCTAGTTAGCTGCTAACATTCATGTCTACAGTGAGTTACTTATATTGAAAGCTGTAAATGTTAACATTAATGATAACTTCATTAGCCTTAGTACACATATCTTATGTGTAGGGTTGGGTATTGGGAACCGGTTCTTTTCGGGTATCGTTAAGAAATGATTCGATCCAGCGACATCAATGGCCTTTTTGCTTAACGATTCCCTTATCAGTCCTTCAGAGCAGCCGTTGTTTTTGGGGGTGTGTTTGTCAGGAAAATGATCATGTCTCTTAGAGATGGGACGATATGCTTTCCCCCTTGATTCGATTCTCTCACGATTTTTTTGGGTGCCGATTCAATTTAAATTGTGATTTTTACGATATTGCTGATTTTTGCAATTCTTAGTTTAGCTTTTTTAATACCAGTGAAAAAGTGGCATAATGATGTCTACAGACTACATCAGGAGTCATATTTCCCCAAAAATACACATCACATGTGAATGTGTTTTTAACAAAGGTGGGACAAAGTCACCATCAAGTCACTTTCAAGTCATGAGTCAGCAAGTCCCAAGTCAAGTCTCAAGTCATAATGATCACCAATTGTTTGCAAGCTGACTTGAGACTTGACTTGGGACTTGCTGATTCATGACTTGACAATGACCGTGTCTCACCTCTGGTTTTTAATATTTATTCAGCAGCTTATTTAACTATTCTGCTCAGTCAGTGCTGTAATAAAACAAATTTCACATCAAACACTGGAGCACCTGAAAACTCAAACGTCTCTAACTTTATTAACTTGAATTTGAAAAGTGCTCTTTTAAAACCCTCGATGTCAAAAGTAGTAAATAAAATGCATAATACACAAAAAAGTTACTTTTGAAGTACGCCGCTGCTGTATTTAACTATGCTTTTCATCAAGCTAGTGCTTGGGAATGTTTAGATTCTTGTGCAAAAACAAGAGTTGGTCAACATGCTCTGTGGTGATGTTGCTCCTCTGAGCACTGACAACCTCCCCAGCTGTAGAGAAGACATGTTCAGCGGAAACAGATGTCCCTGGTACACACAAGTACTGCCTTGCTAGTCTGGCCAGAAGAGGATACTCATGATGATGTTCCTTCCACCACTCTAATGGGCTTTTAGACAGAGGCAAAGGAGCAGCTCTTGTAGTCTCTCACCTCCTCCTCCTTTCAGTTCTCTAACAAATGGAGGAACTCCAAGGGTTTCTTCGGTAGACTGCAGGAGCTATGCATGGAGTGGGGCTATGACACTGTGGTTGTTCTCATCTGGCATCACAGCCGTAGCCACCTTGACTACCCCAGGGCCTGTATGAACTCCTCTGCATTAGATATGTCTGACTCGGTGAAGGTGCTGACCTCTTTCTCCCTTTTTCTCACATCGGGGGAAAGCAGCGCAGCCGTGACTGCTGGCTGCTGCTCGAGGAAACGCTCAACCATATCATACGCACTGTTCCACCTGGTTGATACATCACTTATTAGTTTGTGCGCAGGGAGCTCAAGTAGTTTCTGTTTTTGCTCCAAAACATGAAGTGCTGTGGTGCTTCGGTGGAAAAAGCCAGTCACACGTCGTACTCATCCGAGAAGTCTTGCCGCAGCCGGCAGGTTAAGCGCACGCTGAGATGCCAGGTTGAGTGTGTGCGTAGCACTTGACATGGAGAAAGCCGGCTAACTGTGCGGAGACAACCATATTAGCCGCATTGTTGGACTAAAGCTGGGTCCTTCTCTGCAATGTCCCATTCACTCACCACATTACGAAGCAGCTGTGCTACGTTCGAGCCTGTATGAGACTTATGCATCACCCTGGTCTGGAGGACGTAGGAGAACAGAGACCAGTCATCAGCGATGTAATGGGCTGTTATGGTGATATAAGACTGGGTTGCCCATGAAGTCCATGCATCGCAGGTAAGAGCAACGCGTTCTGCTCTGCTGAGATTTTCTTTGACTTTCTGCTTAATGTCCTTATAAATATGAGGCACTGCTGTTTCAGAGAAATACTTTCTGGAAGGCATCACACATACCTCGGCTCCAGTGTGTGTAGCATGTTCCTGAAACCTGTATTTTCCACAACACTATAAGGCCGCAGGTCTTTGCAAATAAAGTCCGCAATTGATTTTGTGATGCGTTTCGCTTTTTCGGAACTGCTGGGTAGATTGGAAAATGCTGCTTTCAGTGTCTTCTGGCTTGCTGCTGTAGGATGTTTGGATGAAAGTTCTGCATTTACTTCAGGATGGTGCCTTGCTAGGTGGGCACTGAGGTTTGTCGAATTTCCGCAGTACGCAACATGTGCATTACAGGTTTTGACAAATAGCTTTTGATATGTCCAGCTCTGCTTTTCCCTTCAAAGAAAAAAAATCCAAAACATGCCCACACCTTGGATTTAAAATGTGATGGTGGAGGTTTTATCCCCGCGCCATGTAGCTTTCAATCCCCCCTCCCGCGGACGTATGTGACATCGTGTTGCCAGGCAGAGAGTTGAAGAAAAGCATTTTGCCATCTGCTGGAGAAAAGCGGTGAGTTTTACAAACCCGGCCGATAAACGCAGTCTAAAATGAAGCATTCAAATTAAAAAATAAATAAATAAATTTACATTTGTTAAAAAATCGATTAAAAAAATTGTAAAACAAAAAACTGCGATACCTACGTGAATCTATTTTTTTCTGCCACCCCCATTGTCTCTACGTTGATAATTTATTAATTTATAATATTTTAATAATTTATTTGTATGTTACTGCTGCAAATAAGTATTTGAACACCTACCAACCAGCAAGAATTCTGTCTCTCACAGACCTGTTAATTTTTCTTTAAGAAGCCCTCTTATTCTGCACTCTTTACCTGTATTAATTGCACCTGTTTGAACTTGTTACCTGTATAAAAGACACCTGTTCACACACTCAATCACACTCCAACCTGTCCACCATAGCCAAGACCAAAGAGCTGTCTAAGGACACCAGGGACAAAACTGTAGACCTGCACAAGGCTGGGATGGACTACAGGACAACAGGCAAGCAGCTTGGTAGAAGATAACTGTTATGATTATTTATTAGAAAGTGGAAGAAACACAAGATGACTGTCAGTCTCCCTCGGTCTGGGATTCCATACAAGATCTCACTTTGTGGGGTAAGGATGATTCTGAGAAAGCTCAGAACTACACAGGAGGACCTGGTCAATGACCTGAAGAGAGCTGGGACCACAGTCACAAAGATTACATTAGTAACACATGATGCTGTCATGGTTTAAAATCCTGCAGGGCAGCAAGGTCCCCCTGCTCAAGCCAGCACATGTCCAGGCCTGTTTGAAGTTCACCAGATGATTGTGATTTCCAGAAAATTTTTTTTTTAGATTATGTCTCTCACAGTGGACATGCACATGCAGGTTTCAGATCCCTCCATGATTTCTAAGTGGGAGAACTTGCAAATTTGCAGGGTGTTCAAATACTTATTTTCCTCACTGTATTCAGGGATGAAAGTGGTGAAAAACAAAAAAAGCTCAAACAAAAATTACCCCCCAACACCACCTGCACGAAAATGTTTGAATTCTAGAAGCTCTAGTAGTATTCTGCTCTTACTAGGATGCAGCAGTTTTCTAGTTTGGCAGATAGTTCTGAAGGAAATCACTGAAGAAATTAACAAATTGAAAATATGGTTTGACCAAAACAAATTGTCATTAAACTTAAATAAAATAGGGATGAAGTTGAGGTGTAAGAGTCACTAGGTGTTCACAGGAAACATTTATTTCTATATGTATTTATTTATTTTCATTGTTGGTTTTATCTTTTCTGTTGTGTTTTGTTTCATCAGGTTCTTTTTGTCTCTTTCTCTAAAATTGGATTGTAGCATTATTAATTATTATGAGTTATTATTATTATTATTGTTGTTGCTATTATTAATATATGAATAAAAAAAATTGCAATTTGACTTTCACGTCAAGGAACACTGAGCAATTAATTATTATACAGAAAACAAACGCACACAATCGTGCTGAGATGCGAACAGCTTAATGCTAAGTTTAACATTAAAAATGCCATAAACAAGCTAACACATTAGCATCGGTACCGTTTTTAAGTTATAAAATACATCTATCAACTGTTTCAGAAGACCATAACAAGTCGGTTTAACATAAAAAAGGTAAATAATACTCAGACATATGCTCTTTAGGGTTTTAGTGGGGAAAAATTAAGATAAAGCAAAATAAAACAATGAACCAACAAAGCAGCAGATCGAAGCACTCCTTCGATTGGTTCAAGGCTCAAAGCAAAGCCGCGCTGCAGAAAAGTTGATTACAGACCCGCTGCAGGGCCTGTAATCAATGTAGAAAAATGATCATTTTCCAGACAACCAACCCCCAAAAACAACAGCCACTCTGAAGGACCGATAAGGGAATCGTTAAGCAAAAAGGTTATTGATGTCGGTGGATCAAATCATTTCTTAACGATACCCGAAAGGAACTGGTTCCCGATACCCATCCCTAGTGATGAGTGAGTGATGACATGAGGCTGAGTCTTAATTTGAGCATCAGCAATTTCCCCTGGAATTAATAAAGTATTTTGATTCTGAAACTTTCGCTTGATGAAGCAGCTCTGTACATCTCGAACAACTGACATTGTTGTGTTTTGTTTTGTTTTTTTTTTCAATCTAATTTTATTGGACTATGGACAAAGTTTCACTCACCCACCACCATTCTGGCTGTAATACCCAGAATATTATTGGTACACTGATGACCACAACAACCTTTGTGTTAAAAGTTCAAATTCTAGCTACTTTTGTTTTATTTCGTCTGTGTGCTTTTGCGATCTGAAGCAAAGATCAGCATGCAGCACTCTTTGCAATCCTAAAACATGCTTCAAAGCTTCGACTCGAAATGCTTAAACTGGCTGTATTCAAAACAAGAAGCTGACTGTGGACTAACTAAGCTACAATACAGAGTTATTGATGGATAATGTTAGCTATCAAGGAGGGATATCAGAACTCAGCAAAGATTGCAGCCAAAGAACTCTGGAGGATTCGAAGCTTTAAAGTGAATCTAATGATCAGCAGCACTCAGCCGAACAACTTCAAACTTCAATAGTGTCAAATGGTGAGTTTTAAAGCATTTTAGTGGTTCAAATACATCAGAAAAACTCCTATAGAGACTAACACAGTTGTAATAACACTGTGAATGGTCACCTGAACAGTTTACAGTGGGTCTGCCATAACTGTTAAATGCTTTGATTATCATCATCCAATGGTGTGTGTGTGTGAGAGAGAGAGAGAGAAACATGTTAGTGTATTTGGATAGCAAAGAGACTCAGTTGCCAGTTTACTAGGTATACCTGGTGAAATGTAATGTAGCTGTTCATGAAGTGAAGATGCAATGAGTCATCAAGTGGACCAACCCAGAAACATCTCATCTGTTTCACTAATGTGTGACACGTTTATGACTTTGAAAACACATGCTAATGCTTTTATTGGAAATCAATGAACGTAATGGTTTCTTGGTCCCCGTCGGAGGTTTTTGAGAACAGTCGAGCCATGTTGGCCTGTGTTGTGTTTAAAGATGTGCACATGGGTGACTTGTGTGGCCATGTGGAGCTGTTGAACCTTACCAGGACTTTGTGAGGAGCCAGGGAATCTGAGGAGATGATGCGCTGTAGAGCCTGGAGCATGAGGATCAGCACTTCACAGCAGTGACGATCCTTCTTACTACCCACTGACAAACAAAGAAACCACAGTCACACTCAGCACAAAGACAAAGGCACTGCTGAAAAGACAGAGCCAGCGCACTGGCTGGTGTTGGGTCATCACAGGGGACCAGCCCCTCAGACTTCATAAGTCCTCATAGCAGTCCACACCATCCAGGCTCTGAACGCTCCGACTTAAACTGATGACCATGTGAGTGGGCCGGGTGCGCGGCAAGGCCGTGGTCTCACTGCTCCTTATCCACACTGACACAGCCCGGACCAATCAGAGTGCTCTATGTGGAGCCGCTGAGTGGGACCTGAAACTGGAGCAGTCCACCCTGCTGAGCAGCTACCACAATAAAATCCAAACTCAGCATCATTCATGAAAATCCACTGCTGCTGACAGAGAGCCAACTTCACCAATACCAGCCCGAGACCAACAATGAATCCTGGTCCTCAGGAGCCAAGGTTTTGCACGTTTTCCCGTATTTGTGTCAACGTCTTATCATGATGACAGTTCTTGTTTAACTTTGTTACGTGCTTCCAGACAAGAAAAAGGATCAAACTGAGGCTCAAGGCTCCCAGGTGCCTTTTGTACAACCCCTGGCAAAAATTATGGAATCACCAGCCTCAGAGGATGTTCATTCAGTTTAATTTTGTAGAAAAAAGCAGATCAGACATGACACAAAACTAAAGTCATTTCAAATGGCAACTTTCTGGCTTTAAGAAACACTATAAGAGATCAGGAAAAAAAAAATTGTGGCAGTCAGTAACGGTTACTTTTTTAGACCAAGCAGAGAGAAAAAAAATATGGAATCACTCAATTCTGAGGAATAAATTATGGAATCACCCTGTAAATTTTCATCCCCAAAACTAACACCTGCATCAAATCAGATCTGCTCGTTAGTCTGCATCTAAAAAGGGGTGATCACACCTTGGAGAGCTGTTGCACCAAGTGGACTGACATGAATCATGGCTCCAACACGAGAGATGTCAATTGAAACAAAGGAGAAGATTATCAAACTCTTAAAAGAGGGTAAATCATCACGCAATGTTGCAAAAGATGTTGGTTGTTCACAGTCAGCTGTGTCTAAACTCTGGACCAAATACAAACAACATGGGAAGGTTGTTAAAGGCAAACATACTGGTAGACCAAGGAAGACATCAAAGCGTCAAGACAGAAAACTTCAAGCAATATGTCTCAAAAATTGAAAATGCACAACAAAACAAATGAGGAACGAATGGGAGGAAACTGGAGTCAACGTCTGTGACCGAACTGTAAGAAACCGCCTAAAGGAAATGGGATTTACATACAGAAAAGCTAAACGAAAGCCATCATTAACACCTAAACAGAAAAAACAAGGTTACAATGGGATAAGGAAAAGCAATCGTGGACTGTGGATGACTGGATGAAAGTCATATTCAGTGATGAATCTGGAATCTGCACTGGGCAAGGTGATGATGCTGGAACTTTTGTTTGGTGCCGTTCCAATGAGCTTTATAAAGATGACTGCCTGAAGAGAACATGTAAATTTCCACAGTCACTGATGATATGGGGCTGCATGTCAGGTAAAGGCACTGGGGAGATGGCTGTCATTACATCATCAATAAATGCACAAGTTCACGTTGATATTTTGGAGACATTTCTTATCCCATCAATTGAAAGGATGTTTGGGGATGATGAAATCATTTTTCAAGATGATAATGCATCTTGCCATAGAGCAAAAACTGTGAAAACATTCCTTGCAAAAAGACACATAGGGTCAATGTCATGGCCTGCAAATAGTCCGGATCTTAATCCAATTGAAAATCTTTGGTGGAAGTTGAAGAAAATGGTCCATGACAAGGCTCCAACCTGCAAAGCTGATCTGGCAACAGCAATCAGAGAAAGTTGGAGCCAGATTGATGAAGAGTACTGTTTGTCACTCATTAAGTCCATGCCTCAGAGACTGCAAGCAGTTTTAAAAGCCAGAGGTGGTGCAACAAAATACTAGTGATGTGTTGGAGCGTTCTTTTGTTTTTCATGATTCCATCATTTTTTCCTCAGAATTGAGTGAGTCCATATTTTTTTCCCTCTGCTTGGTCTAAAAAAGTAACCGTTACTGACTGCCACAATTATTTTTCCTGATTTCTTATAGTGTTTCTTAAAGCCAGAAAGTTGCCATTTGAAATTACTTTAGTTTTGTGTCATGTCTGTGATCTGCTTTTTTTCTACAAAATTAAGCAACTGAATGAACATCCTCCGAGGCCGGTGATCCCATCATTTTTGCCAGGGGTTGTAGAACTGAAGTTGAAATTTCAAGTCTTGTTTTTGAGAAAAATTTTCTCTGTTCCACCCATGAAGCTGTCTAACTCGTGATATAACAGATAAACGTTCTCCAAACAGCCCGATTTTTGCCTAAAATCTTTTGTCACACTGAGATCGTGAGCACTGACTCACTGAGTGAAATTTTCTATGGTTCAGCTGAAAAATAAATTTTGATAAAGTGATAATGTTGCTGTTTTATAATGCTACATTACAGTGCTCAAAAAATATGTTGCTGTTCAATGGCTTTTACTTACCAAGTAAAAGTTGAATGATCCATCATCTTAATTGTCTATTTTAATAATGTGTATATGATAAGAACCTAAGCAATTTATAAATAAAGACAGTAAATTAACATTTAAAAAATTACACAATTAAGAGTAAATATAATGGTTGATTTCTTCTTCTACCAACTGTTGACATCTAAGGTTCTAAAATTATTCTGGACTCACATGCCATTCCAACAAACTTTGCTTAATTTATTACCACCCTTGAACAATGTCAGCTACCTACTCAAAAAAAAATTAAAATCCCACACCATATAAAAACACCGCATTTATCAAGCAAGCAATACAAATATGATCCATCTGTTCCTCTGGTGATGACCCATGGTCACAGACATACAGTCATGAAATGGCATGAATGAGAAGCAGTGTGCTCTGGTCAGATGCGTCCAATCGGCCGCGCACGTGTTCTGCCTGACACGTGTGTCTTGTGGACGGCGTACCACAGCACAGACACTGTGTCATGTGGAACAAAGCTCACGTGAGTGATGGTCAGATCATCCACTGCATGTTCTGACAGTCTGTTTCAACCTGGGGGCTGTCAGTGTCTACCCGCCTGTCACCACCACGGCGATATATGAAAATTCATTAAGGTATATCTTCTATAATACATTCCATTTCTGAGGTAGAACTCTACTAATGTATACTAAGGTATATCTAAAAAAAAAAGAAGAGTAGAATAGAAGAGTAGAGTCACTTCTGTGCCTGGTCTTGAGAACCAGGGATGGTAGGTTGAAAAGTGTTTTTTATCCCATGGGAACTCTCCCTACCCACCTAAGCAGCTCAAGAAAATGGACAGCATTTACACAATAAGGGTAATAAACAACATATACAAGAAGTATGTTTTTATTTATGTCCACGTAAATACGGCAATCAGACATGCACATCACCATGGACAGTTGTTAGTCCATGACTGTCCAAACACAGTAGCTGTTGTGTAGCTGGAATGTCCAGAATGACAGATCACCACAGCTGCTTTTGTCGGAAGCCACGCCTCCCATGAGTGGAGCGCACACACCAACTTCTCACAGGCATCGACATTTAACGCTTGTCTGATTGTCTGGGACAAGTATAAAATGTGATCGGACAAGCAATATGCTCTAATCGTTGTCCGGCAGGACAAGTGGCATTTTTTTTTTTTTTGTTTAAAACGTTCAAATTCTTTATTTTCATTGCTCAGAACCAAAATACCTGGACCACCGCCTTTTTGTTTTTTTATTTACATCATGTCTTGTCTCACACCTCGCGAGAAAGTTTTTCTCGCCACTCTCCACGCAGCGGACAACTGGAAAATATGATATCAATGTGTGCGCGAGACCACTGTGTGGAGTGTGTGTTCGTAGTAGAGGCTGACATTTTTTCGGGAATCCCACGGGATGGAAGTCAACTTTGCTATTTATCATGTGACTGGGACAGTACGGGATTAAAAATTCACGGGAGCGGGAACCAAGGTTTTAGGCAGCGACCGTCCTGCCGTCATTTGAGCGGTCAATTTTCGAAAAAGGCGCAGAAAAAATAGCGGGCGGCTTTGCTAAAAGCCATCTAAAATTAAGACCAGGTCCAATCATTGCAGCTGTGTGTGTGTGTGTGTGTGTGTGTGTGTGTGTGTGTGCGCGCGCACGCGCGAGTTGGCTGGCTGGAGGAGGGAGGGGGTGCGGGGGGAGGGGCGCATCGAGCGTAGAGTGAAACGCAATACAAACTAAACGGTGGCACTGCCTTTATTTCTCTCTGGACTGTTCTGACAGCACGTCCTGTTCATACCGTGTCCACGTGTCGGTGACAGTTATACTGAAATTATGAGAAATAAATGAAATAAGTAAAATAAATTCAAAATTCCTTAAAATGAGAATATATGAATGAACAGAATAAAAATCACACACGTGTGTTTAAAAAACCTGATGTGGAGAAACTCTGCAGTGATGTTCAGAAGCAGCAATCACATAAAGCAGCTGAGAACTCTGAACTTTAACAGGCTGTTATTTTACACAGATATTTATTTTATATGGCTTAATGTAGTTGTTTAAAGTTCAAGCACAAAATGTGACTGAGGAGGAGGAAAAAGAGGAAATGAACTCTAGTCAGAATAAAAATACAAGCTGCTGATTTTTATTTTTCAAAATTATTAGGGTGCAGCTCTGCGTTTTATTTATTTCAAAGTAAGTTACCGCTTATTTTCAAAAATCACGAGTCAAATCAGTTTGCATTGTTCAGTTTTTCCTGCATGTTTGTGTACGAGGTCTATTAGTGAAGTATCCGACCTTATTATTTTTTTTCAAAAACCATATGGATTTGAATCATGTGTGATTGCGTCAGACAAGCTTGAACTCTCGTGCACATGCGTGAGTTTTTCCACGCCTGTCGGTTGCGTCATTCGCCTGTGAGCAGGCTTTGAGTGAGGAGTGGTCCACCCCCTCGGCGGATTTTCATTGTCAGGAAATGGCGGAATGATTTGGGCTTTTTTTCCCATCAGAATTCCTCCGCACGTCTGTCTCAATGTGCCGAAAAAGTGCTGATGTCCACGTCTTTTCACAATTCCTGTGCTAGTCAGACGATGTCCCGGATAAAACACAGCGTCCAGTTTGGAAATGAACGGCACATTCCACTGTTACAGGAGTTTTTGTCATGGAAAGAGAAGTGGAGGCTTCACGCGTCGCGGCGGTGCCGCATGGCGCACGGCAACGCCGTGATAAAGCCTCACGGGACATGTTCTGGCATGTCCAGGCACATCCACAATTTCTCGGATAATCACTCGATGGAAAAACCACCGACAGCTGTCTGAACGCCACCTCAAAGCTGTCCTGTGAGACCAAAACGGAGGTGGTTTTGTCTCCTTCCAGTAGCGAATCCATCGTGACGCGTGAAGCCTCCGCGCGGCTTTCCATGACAAAATCTCTTGTTAAAAGTGAAATCTGCCGGAAAATGGTTGATGTCCAGCTCTTGTGATAACCAGAGAAAGAGCACACGACGGTCTCGGATCCACAGAGCCATCCGTTTAGAAATGATCCGGTGGTTTGTGGCTCTTGATGGCGGCATGGAGCGCGCCGCGCCGAGCGTCCTTAAAGCCGTCCTTAAAGCTGTAGTAACAGTCCTTATTCTCTGTGAAGCCCGTAAAATTTTCACCGAAAGCCAGATAAATTTTTCTAATGGTTTCCAGCTGCCAGTCTCTAACAGTTTCTGAAAAAATTCTGATGGAAAAAAAGCCTAAATCATTCCGCCATTTCCTGACAATGAAAATCCGCTGAGGGGGTGGTCCACTCCTCACTCAAAGCCTGCTCACAGGCGAATGACGCAACTGACAGGCGTGGAAAAACTCACGCATGCGCACGAGGGTTCAAGCTTGTCTGACGCAATCACACGTGATTCAAATCCATATAGTTTTTGAAAAAATAAAAAGGTCGGTTTCTTTTCTAATAGACATCATATTTTTTCCTTCTTTATAAGAGTTTTTTTTGTGTTTGTTCTACTAAAAAGCACTTTACAGCACCGACTGGTGTCCAAAGTGCTTAACATTAAAAACACATTCACAAAAATAAAACACATATAGAATAAAATTCTAAAACAGCACATAAAAAAACAGAACGTCACCTCCCCACTAAGTGTTAAAAGCCAGTTTAAATAAATAAGTCTAACTTAGATTTAAAAAGTGCTCGGTCAGGAATAGTACGTAACTCAAGAGGTAGCTCATTCCACAGTCCAGCTACCGCGAAAGCATGGTCACCCCAGCGTTTATATCTTGACCTTGGAACATCTAAGTAAAGCTGGCCAGATGCCCTTAATGTCCTACTGCAAGTGCGCAAAGTTAAAATTTCAGACAAGTAGGGAGGTGCAAGGCCATAAATAGCTTTAAAAACAAACATTAAAATTTTAAAATCAATTCTAAAACAAACTGGAAGCCAGTGGAGTGAGTACAGGATGGGCGTAATGTGCTCATGTCTAAAAGTGTTTGTTAAAAGACAAGCAGCAGCATTCTGCACCAACTGGAGACATGCAAGAGACGACTGATTAATGCCCGAATAAAGTGCATTACAATAATCAAGTCTGGAGCTGATGAAAGCATGAATGGCCGTCTAAAGATCACGTCTACTGAGGAAGTGCTTTATTTTAGCCAAAAGGCGAAGTTGGAATAAACTAGCTTTGACAACAGAGTTTATCTGTTGATCAAACTTCAAACAGCTGTCAAATATCACAAACAAATTCTTGACAGCTGGTTTTACATAGTTAGCCAAAGCGCCAAAATTTGGTGTTACCACATTTGGTTTGCCAGAGCGCTCAAACACCATGATCTCCGTTTTACCATCATTCAGGTAAAGGAAGTTTTGGGACAGCCACTGCTTTACATCACGAATACAATTAAATAATGATGACAAAGCATCACTCCCATTATGGACCCTTCCAAGATGGCACCACGTGAAGGCGCCCTGGTATTCTGGTGCTCCCTGTTTTGTCTGTTTTTGTGCATGAATCGTGTGTCATCGTGTTCCTACACCCGCGAGGAGCTTCTAAACATCAAATCATCAACACCCACAGACATTACGTCAGTTTTTTTAGTGCCTGCAGCTGAACTGGCTCACTTTTTGGCCAAAAGAGTGAGACGCCGGCGGAGAGGGAAACAAGCTGGAGCTCTCGTGCACCTCAGATGAAGGGGCACGTGCACGCCCCTACCTGGGATATTTCTCTCCAATGTCCGCTCACTCCACAACAAGATGGATGAGCTAGCACTGCTGATGAAGAAGAACAGAGATTTCTCCTCATCTTGTGTACTGTGCTTCATGGAGACGTGATGAAATGCACAGACACCGGACTGCGCGCTCCAACTAGAGGGATTCCAACTCCTCCGCGCAGACAGAGACCGAGCACTCTCTGGTGGAAAAACTAGAGGGGGAGGACTCTGCTTCTATATCAACAACGCCTGGTGCTCCGATGTGACTGTGATCTCCCAACACTGCTGTCCCTCTCTGGAATATCTCCTCATAAACTGCAGACCGTTCTACTCTCCACGTGAGTTTAACTCTTTCAAACTTTGCTCTGTGTATATTCCACCGAGCGCGGACGTGCACGAGGCCGAGCGTGCGCTCACGGATCAGATTATGAGCGTGGAGAGACTTTCCGGACTCTCGTTATAATTCTCGGTGATTTTAACAAAGGGAATCTCAGTCAGGAATTACCAAAATACAAACAGTTTGTTAAATGCCCGGCCAGAGAAGGGAGCACGTTAGATCATTGTTACACGACAGTGAGTGGCGCCTACCGCGTGGTGGCTCGTGCAGCTTTGGGACTCTCAGACCATGTGATGGTCCACTTGATCCCCACCTACAGACAGAGACTAAAACTCTCTAAACCTGTTGTGAGGACGTCTAAAATGTGGAGGAATGAAGCTGTAGAGGAGTTACGCGCGTGCTTGGCCACCACGGATTGGGATATGTTTGAGGCTTCAACAGACAGTCTAAATGACTACACGGACACTGTGATGTCATATATTTATTTCTGTGAAGACAGCATCATCCCACAGTGTACCAGGGTGAGATATAACAATGGCAAGCCCTGGTTCACACCTAAACTCCAGCAGCTCCGTCAGCAGAAAGAGGTGGCTTTCAGAGAAGGAGACAGAGACTGCTATAGAGGTGCAAAGTACAGATTTAGCAAGGAGGTGGTAAAAGCTAAATCCATGTACAGTTCACGTCTGCAGCAAAGGTTCTCTGCCAACGACTCGGCCTCTGTGTGGAGGGGGTTGAAAGAGATCACCAACAACAAGCCCAAAGCACCTCGTTCTATTGACGACCTGAAGCTGGCCAACGACCTGAACGTCTTCTATTCACGCTTTGAAGACAAGGACTCACACCTCCCCACCCCCCACACAACTGGATATTCAAACACTCTGGACCTCCCCCATCTCACCGCTGCCCTCCCCCTCCCCCCATTGCCCTCTCGGTCCAAGAGGAGGACGTGAGAAGACATTTCAAAAAGCTGAATCCACGTAAGGCCCCGGGCCCAGACTGTGTCTCTCCTGCCACCCTGAGACACTGCGCTGATGAGGTGGCCCCAGTCTTCACGGGGATCACCTCCCTGGAGTCATGCCATGTTCCAGTCTGTTTCAAGTCCTCCATCATAGTTCCAGTCCCCAAGAAACCACGGGTCACTGGACTTAATGACTACAGGCCTGTGGCTCTCACATCTGTAGTCATGAAGACCTTCGAACGCCTGGTTTTATCCCACCTGAAGTCCATCACCGACCCCCTCCTGGACCCCCTGCAGTTTTCCTACAGAGCCAACAGGTCTGTAGATGACGCCATAAACCTGGCCCTGCACTCCATCCTGCAGCACCTGGACTCCCCAGGAACCTACGCTAAGATGCTGTTTGTGGACTTCAGCTCTGCATTCAACACCATCCTTCCGGCTTTGCTCCAGGACAAGATTTCTCTGCTCTACGTGCCCGACTCCACCTGCAGGTGGATCACAGACTTCCTGATGGACCGGGGTCAGCGTGTGAGGCTGGGAAAGAATGTCTCGAACACTCGGGCTCTCAGCACAGGACTCATTTTGGACTCATTTCGGATGGGGATGAGTCTGCCTACAGGAGGGAGGTGGACCGGCTAGTGACCTGGTGCAGCAGCAACAACTTGGAGCTCAACGCCCAGAAAACAGTGGAGATAATTGTGGACTTCAGGAAAGCCACAGCCCCCCCCCCCCCCCCCCCGCCCTCCCTAACAGCCCCATCACCACTGTGGACTGTCACTGCTTCCTCGGCACCACCATCACCCAAGACCTCAAGTGGGAGTCAACCATCAGCTCCCTCATCAAGAAGGCCCAGCAGAGGATGTACTTCCTGCGGCAGCTGAAGAAGGCCAAGCTGCCTGTCCAGCTGATGGTGCAGTTCTACACGGCCATCATTGAGTCATCCATCACGATGTGGTACGCCGGAGCCACAGCCAGGGACAGACACAGACTGCAGCGCATTGTGGCCTCTGCTGAGAAGGTGATTGGCTGTAGCCTTCCATCTCTCCAGGACCTGCACGTCTCCAGGACTCTGGGCCGAGCAGGTCGGATCACAGCCGACCCTTCTCACCCTGCACACAGTCTATTCAAACCACTCCCCTCGGGCAGGAGGCTACGGTCCATCCGGACCAGAACCTCCCGCCATAAGAACAGTTTCTTCCCCTCTGCCGTTAGACTCATGAACACCTCATAACTCAGTCACCTTAACCTTAACTCTGTCACTTTATCATTTTATCACGGGTCACTTTAGACAATGTACTTTGGTTTTTAATTGCACTCCTCCCACTGCACTGTTTTTCTGTTTTCTGTTCTTCTGTTGCACACAGCCTTTCATATTTTATCTTATATTTTATCTTATTTTGGCATATATTTTATATTTTATCTTAGCATTTTATATTGCTCTCTCCTTAATGTTGCACCATTATATCAAAGCAAATTCCTAGTCTGTGAATCCTGTTCATTGGCAATGGCAATAAACTTCTTCTGATTAGTCCTCACAGGCAGATAGATTTGCAGATCTGCATAACAATGAAAGGACAGGTTGTGCTGGGTTATAATTGACCCCAATGGCACAATGTACAAAGAAAATAGAATCGGCCCAAGGACAGAACCCTGCGGCACTCCACAAGACAGATGAGCAGTTGATGAGGAGAGGTCCCCAATCATGACAGAAAAGCTCCTTTCAGCCAAATATGGTCTAAACCACTTAAGTGCGGTACCCTGAATGCCAATAAAATGTTCTAACCAGGAAACCAATACTGTGTGATCCACAGTATCAAAGGCTGCTGTGAAGTCCAACAGAACCAGCACAGCAGGATTCCCTGCATCCACTGACAAAGTGATGTCATTATGAACTTTTAAAAGTGCTGACTCAGTGCTGTGTCGCGATCTAAACCCAGATTGGAATTTTTCAAGGATGAGATTGTCTTCTAAAAATGACTGCAACTGCAAAAAGACAACCTTTTCTAAAACCTTAGGCAGAAATGGCAGATGAGACACAGGTCTAAAATTGGATGAAACTGACAAGTTGATGAAGTTGGTGAGGTTTTGTAAGAAGAGGTTGAACCACAGCATGTTTAAAAGCAGCTGGAACAGACCCTGATCTAAGACAAGCACTGATAAAAGTTAGGAGACCCGCCCCAACAGTATTAAAAAGCTCCTTCAGCACCTTAGCTGGAACAACATCTGAAGGACAACTTGTAGATTTTAAGTTTTACAACATCAGCAAGAGATGCAAAAGAAATTCAAACTGCTTGAGCACAATGGAACAGACAACTCAACATGACAGTTCTGATCAGCGTTCTGTCTAACTGATGAAACCTTGTCAATAAAAAAACTGAAGAAACTCCTCACAGGTTGTGGTTGTAGCGTCCATCAAAACAGAGGTGTGTGGATTTACAACTGACTTTATAGTCTGAAATAACACACTGGGACGATGACAGCTGCTCGAAATAATATGAGAGATATTGTGCTTTTGCCTCATTCACAGCCTTCTGATAGTCAGTCAGACTGTCCCTCAGAAAACCCAGAGACACCTGTAGTTTGTCCTTTTTCCATTTTCTCTCTGCCTGTCTGCAGCGTTGCCTGAGGGCACTGGTTGTGGCATTTAACCAGGGGTCGGATTTTGATTTCCTGGATTTGCAGCGCATCAGTGTAACAGAGTCCAAAATTACTGTGCATGTGGAGTGGAAAGAAGAGAGGATGTTATCTGGGAGTAATGGAGAAACCAGTCCATTCAAGGCAGCAGCAAAGTCCCCCACTGTCGAGGAGGTGACCAAACAGCGGCGAGAGACAGGAACAAGTGGCTTACTAGGAGATGGAGGAGCGGTAAATTAAAAAATAACAGGAAAGTGATCTGAAATAGCAATGTCTGATATGTCCTTAAGTGAAACTGAGAGCCCATAAGAAATGACCAGGTCCAAAGTGTGTCCAAGATTATGTGTTGGTCCATCCACAACTTGTGTTAGACCAAAAGAGTTCAGGAGGCTTTTAAAATCATCAGCCAGCTGATTAGAAGGACAACAGATATGAATATTAAAATCACCACAGACCAAAAATTTGTCATATTTTCGGATAAAGTCTGCCAGAAACTCAGAAAACTGAATAAAATCCTTATTAAATTTTGGTAGACGGTAAACAACAGCACAGAGCACAGGACAGTCGACCTCCATTACAAACAACTGAAGTTCAAAAGTGGAGTAGACATCAGAAGATAAAAATCGGCATTTAAATCTGTCTCTAAAAACTGTGGCCACACCACCGCCTCGACCTGATGCTCGCGAGGAGCTGAAAAACAAGCAGCCGGGGGAGAGGAGCTCAGAAAAGGCACTATTTTCACCTGGTTTCAGCCAGGTCTCTGTTAACAGGAGAAAATCCAGAGCACGACTGGAGAAAAAGTCATTCAAAATGAAAGTCTTACTTGTGAGTGACCTTGTGTTGACAAGCGCCACACGGACTGAGCGCACGTCAGTCTGCTGCGAGACACGACTGAGCGGGCGCAGGTTCTCCTGCACGCAGCCACGACTGCAGCTCCTCACAAGACTGCGATGCAGAAGTGGAACCTCGTTATCCCAGACAACCTGCTGGAGCCAATGATGGCTAAAAGTCAGGGAATGCCGCACATCGTAGCCATCATATGCTGTGAAGAATACAGCCATGAATTGTTGTGGAGCATGTTTGCAGGAAGCAGCCGAACACGGACTCCTCCTCTCTTCCCACGTCCTCTGCGACACAGACGCCGAGGCAACACGCCAAGTGGTCGGCGCAGAAAGTCCGGTACGGACGCTAAGACAGGTGGCGGAGGTAGCCGCGTCCCTGGCCATCCGCCCGAGCCAGAAACAGCTAGATTCTCCAGTGAAGCCCGAACACTGATAAGAATCTGGCGATCATACACCAGGAGCGGTGACACATTCCGCACAACAAAATGCAAAAACAATTTTAAAAAAACAACAAAAAAAAAACGAGTGCCGACGGCAGGCCACATGCAACGGCACCATCTTGTCACCCCCATCGATGGTGCAACTTTTATTAAGTGCCATGCCAGCGGTGTTAGATGTTTGTGCGTGTTACCTGGAATTTGCCCGGAAACTGCCGCGAAAATCAAATCAAATCAATTTTATTTATATAGCACCAAATCACAACAACAGTTGCCCCAAGGCGCTTTATATTGTAAGGCAAAAGCCATACAATAATTACAGAAAAACCCCAACGGTCAAAACGACTCCCTACGAGCAAGCACTTGGCGCCAGTGGGAAGGAAAACTCCCTTTTAACAGGAAGAAACCTCCAGCAGAACCAGGCTCAGGGAGGGGCAGTCTTCTGCTGGGACTGGTTGGGGCTGAGGGGAGAGAACCAGGAAAAAGACATGCTGAGATCAATCACCAATGATTAAATGCAGAGTGGTGCATACAGAGCAAAAAGAGAAAGAAACACTCAGTACATCATGGGAACCCCCCAGCAGTCTAAATCTATAGCAGCATAACTAAGAGATGGTTCAGGGTCACCTGATCCAGCCCTAACTATAAGCTTTAGCAAAAAGGAAAGTTTTAAGCCTAATCTTAAAAGTAGAGAGGGTGTCTGTCTCCCTGATCTGAACTGGGAGCTGGTTCCACAGGAGAGGAGCCTGAATGCTGAAGGCTCTGCCTCCCATTCTACTCTAACAAACCCTAGGAACTACAAGTAAGCCTGCAGTCTGAGAGCGAAGCACTCTATTGGGTTGATATGGTACTAAGAGGTCCCTAAGATAAGATGGGACCTGATTATTCAAAACCTTATAAGTAAGAAGAAGAATTTTAAATTCTATTCTGGAATTAACAGGGAGCCAATGAAGAGAAACCAATATGGGTGAAATATGCTCTCTCCTTCTAGTCCCTGACAGTACTCTAGCTGCAGCATTTTGAATTAACTGAAGGCTTTTCAGGGAACTTTTAGGACAACCTGATAATAATGAATTACAATAGTCCAGCCTAGAGGAAATAAATGCATGAATTAGTTTTTCAGCATCACTCTGAGACAAGACCTTTCTAATTTTAGAGATATTGCGCAAATGCAAAAAAGCAGTCCTACATATTTGCTTAATATGCGCATTGAAGGACATATCCTGATCATGACTCCAAGATTTCTCACAGTATTACTAGAGGTCAGGGTAATGCCATCCAGAGTAAGGATCTGGTTAGACACCATGTTTCTAAGATTTGTGGGGTCAAGTACAATAACTTCAGTTTTAGCTGAATTTAAAAGCAGGAATGTCTTTATGTCTGAAAGACATTCCTGCAGTTTAACTAATTGGTGTGTGTCCTCTGGCTTCATGGATAGATATAGCTGGGTATCATCTGCGTAACAATGAAAATTTAAGCAATGCTTTCTAATAATACTGCCTAAGGGAAGCATGTATAAAGTGAATAAAATTGGTTCTAGCACAGAACCTTGTGGAACTCCATAATTAACCTTAGTCCGTGAAGAAGACTCCCCATTTATATGAACAAATTGTAACCTATTAGATAAATAAATAGATAAATTCCCACTGTAGCCAAGTGCTTGCTCACAGGGGGTCGTTTTGACCGTTGGGGTTTTACATAATTATTGTATGGCCTTGCCTTACAATATAAAGCGCCTTGGGGCAACTGTTTGTTGTGATTTGGCGCTATATAAAAAAATTGATTGATTGATTGATATGATTCAAACCACTGCAGCGAAGTGCCTTTAATACCTATGGCATGCTCTAATCTCTGTAATAAAATTTTATGGTCAACAGTATCAAAAGCTGCACTGAGGTCTAACAGGACGAGCACAGAGATGAGTCCAATGTCTGAGGCCATAAGATCATTTGTAACCTTCACTAATGCTGTTTCTGTACTATGATGAATTCTGAAACCTGACTGAAACTCTTCAAATAGACCATTCCTCTGCAGATGATCAGTTAGCTGTTTTACAACTACCCTTTCAAGAGTTTTTGAGAGAAAGGGTGCGATGGGTTCGCACAGCACACACTTTGTCTTTCAGGCGTTTGTGTGCGCAAATAGTTGTAACAACAGGTACACGAGGCGTTGGCGGCAGGGACAACATTACATGGTTTGCGTCATGTGCACTAAGTGTGCACTTCATCCAAACGTCGCACTATGTGTGAAGGAGCCCTTAGTGAGACTAGGATGAAGAGGATCACTGACATTGTAAGGCAACATCAGCTACCACATTTCATCCATATGGCCCATTTTCCAGGACATGATCCAGCACACAGGAGCATCAGTATTCTGGACCTGGTCAAAGACACACCCACATTTCACCTAGCCAAGGACACGCCTATATGTTTCACTTGCTCCATGGTTAGTTTGTAGACATGGGGAAGGATCGAATGTCTGCCTGGGAGGTTTGCCTCCAGGACCCACAGCTGTTCCATGACATGGTGGTGGCAGCGATGTGGCCAGCGCATGCTCCCATTCCATTAAATAGTTGAGGAAACAGGAAAACGTTTGACACACTCAAAGCTCACTGCTAACTGACCACAAATTAAACATGTTTGAGTTCAATCCACTTAAACGGCTGTTGGTTTCCTAAACCATGGGGTTGTTTGATGCTTCGTGTCATCTGTCAAAGTTTACTCTGAGTGAAATGAAATGCTGACTACCAGGCAGCTGCTGATCTTAGCTTTTGGAATCTTGTTTGGCTGAGTTGTGGACAAAATTTCCAAATAACGTAAGGCAGTGGTGGAGTTCAAAAGGAGATTCAAAACAATTCTACTTTGGTTTGATGTAAAAATACAAAAAGTTCCATTTCAAGAGCAAGTGAACACGTTTACAGCCACTGTAATAAATATATAATCAGATTTATTCTTAATTATTTTTTATGACTTCAGCACTTACCAGACTCTATTGTCAAGTTGATGAAGCGGATCAGACTCCTCCAGATCAGATCCAAAAGGGATTCTGTTGTGGGGACAAAGAAAAACCACATGACAGTTACAGGAACAGCAGTGGCTCAGCAGCTTCAGGCCAAGACTTTTACTTGTGTGTGAGTTTGGTAGCTTTATTCCATTAAAGGAGATGTCACACCTTATTTAATGTCCCAGTTAGCAACACAACATCAAAGTATTCATGATTGTAAGTCTATCCGTGCACATGCGGTAATAATTAGTGGTTGCTGATGAATTTTTTTTCAAATTGCTCCTCTCACTCTGAGAGTTAGCAGGTGCATTTCTCTGTGTGTGAAGTACATTTTAGGAAAAGAAGAACCATCTCATTGGCCGACAGAGTGAAACAAACGCTGCTGTGTCCAATAATGAAGCTTTTGAGCTTTCATTCGAAAGTGATGGCTCAGATTGACAGAGGATGTACAGAGCGGAGAAGACATACTTCACCCCAAAATGCTTAAATTTTCAGTCTGTCGAATTCTGGCTCCTAACATGCAGTGCTGGGCACAGCTAACCAAAAAAGTTAGCTTCGATAACAGCTAATCAGCTAACTAAAAAGTTATCGTTTATGAAGCTAAACCGATAAACCACCCAAAAAATTATCGGAAGCTACAGCTAACCAATAACTTTCAGTATTGTCTCCGGTACTCTTGCAACTACTAACAAGCTGATTTAAGCTGATTTTGAGTTTTAACACCACAATCGCATCGGGTAGCATCAAAGGCAACCACAAACCCAAACAATGAGTCAGCACTTCTGTCTTTGTGCACTGTGTTGTTTACTACATATTTTGCAGCAGTGAAGCAGTTGAGAGGAGCCAAGCTCAACTCTACAAACACACACACACACAAAAACACCATTATTCCTTAACAGCATACAGCAGTGCTGCCGTGAGGCAGAGGTCTTGGAAAATAAAGCAGGTTTGATTTATAAATCAAATTAATCCAGATAGAAGACCTCCATTAATGTCAATTCGGTCATTTGTACAAAGTTAAAATATAACATCTTTTAATTTTAAATAATGCACTAATTCTGAAATTTTGTAACAGACGCCAAAGCGATTACGGGTAAAATGAGCCTCCACTAACACTGATTGGATGGCTCATTCATTCTACGTAAAATCTAACACATTAATGTGAGGTGTGTGTTGTTTACATATGTGTTTTTGTAAAATATGACTTTTTTATTTGTAAAAAAACATTTGCAAAAGCCAAAAGTCAAGTTGTGATTTCACAACCATCTGATATAACCAGGGTCAAAATAAATAGAACACTGCCATCTACAAGCGCCCAGATGCTCAGACCCAAACCCATGATCCTTTGCGCGCCAGAGAGTTGCTGCGGTTTAAACAGCACAGAGAGAAAACACGACGACAATTGTAAATGAACATTATACAAGGAGAGAGCATATCTCACCCACATTGGCCTCTCTTCATTGGCTTCCTGTTAATTCTAGAATAGAATTTAAAATTCTTCTTCTTACTTATAAGGTTTTGAATAATCAGGTCCCATCTTATCTTAGGGACCTCGTAGTACCATATCACCCCAATAGAGCGCTTCGCTCTCAGACTGCAGGCTTACTTGTAGTTCCTAGGGTTTGTAAGAGTAGAATGGGAGGCAGAGCCTTCAGCTTTCAGGCTCCTCTCCTGTGGAACCAGCTCCCAATTCAGATCAGGGAGACAGACACCCTCTCTACTTTTAAGATTAGGCTTAAAACTTTCCTTTTTGCTAAAGCTTATAGTTAGGGCTGGATCAGGTGACCCTGAATCAATCAATCAATCAACTTTTTTCTTATATAGCGCCAAATCACAACAAACAGTTGCCCCAAGGCGCTCCATATTGTAAGGCAAGGCCATACAATAATTATGAAAAACCCCAACGGTCAAAACGACCCCCTATGAGCAAGCACTTGGCCACAGTGGGAAGGAAAAACTCCCTTTTAACAGGAAGAAACCTCCAGCAGAACCAGGCTCAGGGAGGGGCAGTCTTCTGCTGAGACTGGTTGGGGCTGAGGGAAAGAACCAGAAAAAAGACATGCCGAGAAGGGGGGCAGAGATCGATCACTAATGATTAAATGCAGAGTGATGCATACGGAGCAAAAAGAGAAAGAAACAGTGCATCATGGGAACCCCCCCACAGTCTACGTCTAAAGCAACATAACCAAGGGATGGTCCAGGGTCACCCGATCCAGCCCTAACTATAAGCCTTAGCGAAAAGGAAAGTTTTAAGCCTAATCTTAAAAGTAGAGAGGGTATCTGTCTCCCTGATCTGAATTGGGAGCTGGTTCCACAGGAGAGGAGCCTGAAAGCTGAAGGCTCTGCCTCCCATTCTACTCTTACAAACCCTAGGAACTACAAGTAAGCCCGCAGTCTGAGAGCGAAGCACTCTAATGGGGTAATATGGTACTACGAGGTCCCTAAGATAAGATGGGACCTGATTATTCAAAACCTTATAAGTAAGAAGAAGAATTTTAAATTCTATTCTAGAATTAACAGGAAGCCAATGAAGAGAGGCCAACACGGGTGAGATATGCTCTCTCCTGCTAGTCCCTGTCAGTACTCTAGCTGCAGCATTCTGAACCAACTGAAGGCTTTTTAGGGAACTTTTAGGACAACCTGATAATAATGAATTACAATAGTCCAGCCTAGAGGAAATAAATGCATGAATTAGTTTTTCAGCATCACTCTGAGACAAGACCTTTCTGATTTTAGAGATATTGCGTAAATGCAAAAAGGCAGTCCTACATATTTGTTTAATATGCGCTTTGAATGACATATCCTGATCAAAAATGACTCCAAGATTTCTCACAGTATTACTAGAGATCAGGGAAATGCCATCCAGAGTAACGATCTGGTTAGACACCATGCTTCTAAGATTTGTGGGGCCAAGTACAATAACTTCAGTTTTATCTGAGTTTAAAAGCAGGAAATTAGAGGTCATCCATGTCTTTATGTCTGTAAGACAATCCTGCAGTTTAGCTAATTGGTGTGTATCCTCTGGCTTCATGGATAAATAAAGCTGGGTATCATCTGCGTAACAATGAAAATTTAAGCAATGCCGTCTAATAATACTGCCTAAGGGAAGCATGTATAAAGTGAATAAAATTGGTCCTAGCACAGAACCTTGTGGAACTCCATAATTAACTTTAGTCTGTGAAGAAGATTCCCCATTTACATGAACATGAAAGGCTCATTAAAAGTCTGCTAACGAGTCTTTCATTGGATTCAGGTGTGTTGGAGCAGGGAGACAACTAAGTGTCAGGAAGGTGGCTCTCGAGGACCGAACTTGGCCACCCCTGTTCTAAAGTCTTTATTGTATATTGGTTGTGGGTTTTCATTTTCCAAATGAACTACTGATCATGGTTGTGTGAAGTGACCTCTTGCTGCCTTGAGGAATGTCTGAAAGCATAAATCTTGTTTACTGAGCACAGTACCATATGCTTAATTAGCTTACTGTCCCTGAACGGGAACGGTGAGCCCTGTGAAAGCTAGCTGTAACCGGTTCCGTTTTGACTCTGTTGAGAAACCCATAATAATGTCTTATCTGGATGGAGCCAGGCGCTGAGTTGTTTTTATGTTTACTTTTTGCCTTTCATGTTTGTATTTGAATAAAAGTAGGGGAGCAGGAACGGGCCCTTCAGAGTGACATGAGGCGAGGGAGGGGCCCCCTCATCTGCTCTCCTTGCATGCAAGAAAGAATTACAGTCTCACTGTCTCATTATTCTCTGTGTATAATGTCTGGGTTGTCTCAATTCAACAGGTTTTAACTCTGACAGTTGCCCACGTGGAGCCTGATCAGAGCGTCTCAAATGTATTTCTCCTGTCGTGAATGTACTGAGATTACCCATAATGCACCTGGACATAGCATGTCCACCCTAAAACCTTCAAAATTAGTGCAGTACTTTAAAACAAACATGTATCTGATATTTTCACTTTTAAAACTTCAGACGTGATGTTAATTTAAATAACTTGTCAGAAATTAGTTTAGCTAAAATTTTAACCTTAAGTTAAAACTGTATGCCTCTGGATGACTTGGGTGATATTGCCAGCGAGTCAGTATGGGGTCAAAAGAAATGATCTTTTTTTCTTTTGCTTTCTTTTTCTGTGACCAGTTCTCCTTTGTCTGCAGAGGATAGAGCGGTTTCTCCTGGAACTAGGTCTCCTCTGTTTGCAGAGGACAGAACTGTACATCTGCTATGCCAGGCGATGCGCCAACGGCTACTGGTTCAAGCTCTGTTCGCAGATACAGACCGCAGCTGACACAGGCAACATCAAGGTGATGTATGATGGCATCAAGTAAGCATTGGGCCCAACGCAAAGGAAAACTGCCCCTCTGAAGTCGGCTACAGGGGAGATGTTTATAGACAGGGAACGACAGATGGAGCGCTGGGTAGAACACTGAGCTATACGACAGGGAAAACGTAGTCACAGAAGATATCTTGAATGCCATAGAATGCGTACCAGAACTGGAAGAGCTTGACAAGGAACCAACCGCAGATGAATTCTGCGAAGCCCTGGACTCTTTTGCCTCTGGCAAGGCACCTGGGAAACACGGTATTACTGCAGAGGTACTGAAATGCTGCAAAGAGACACTCTATAGTAGAAAAAGCTTGAATCTTCGACTGGACTGGGTTGCTTGACGCGAGGATGTTTCGCTTCAAATCGCAGAAGCTTCCTCAGCTAAAATTCTTGCTCTGGTGGTCTGACTTCTGTCTTGACTCTTGTAGACAAGAGTCTACAAGTCTACAAGAGTAGACAACTGAGAGCCTACACAGAAACAAAGAGACACTCATTACTGAGCTGCATGAAAGCCTTTGCCTCTGCTGGAGTGAAGGTGAAGTACCACAGGATTTTAGGGATGCTAACATCATCACACTGTATAAAAACAAAGGTGAAAGAAGTGATTGCAATAATTATCGCGGCATATCCCTCCTTAGCGTCGTAGGTAAAGTCTTTGCACAAGTAGTACTGAAGAGGCTCCTAGTACTTGCAGATCGAGTCTTTCCTGAATCGCAGTGTGGCTTCTGTGCCAACAGATCCACCATAGACATGATTTTCTCCCTCAAACAACTGCAGGAGAAATGCAGGGAGCAAGGGCACCCACTCTTCATCGCCTTCATAGATCTCAAAGGCCTTCAACCTGGTCAGCAGGGAAGGACTCTTCAAAATCCTCCCAAAGCTCAGATGTCCACCCAGGCTTCTCAGCATCATTAGATCCTTTCACGAAGGCATGAAAGGCACCGTCATCTTTGATGGCTCAACATCAGGTACCTTTAATATACAGACCGGAGTGAAACAGGGTTGTGTACTGGCCCCCACTCTGTTCGGGATCTACTTCGCCATGACGCAAAAACATGCATTCAGAAGTGCAACTGAAGGACTCTATCTCCAAACAAGGACAGATGGAAAACTGTTCAACATCTCCAGACTACGAGCAAAGACTAAAGTCCAGCTGAGGACCCTGCGTGATTTCCTCTTTGCAGATGACACAGCAGTAACCGCCCACTCAGTTGAAGACCTTCATGATCCGCTTCGGCAATGTCTGCCGAGACTTCGGGCTCACTATCAGCCTAAAGAAAACACAAGTCATGTGACACGATGCTGACACTCCTCCAACCATCAGCATCAATGACCATGAACTGGATGTCCTCCATGATTTTGTGTATCTGGGATCAACAATATCAGACTCCCTCTCGCTTGACACAGAGCTCAACAAGTGCATCGGCAAGGCAGCTACCACCATGTCCAGACTGACAAAGATTGCCTGGAACAATGGCAAGCTGACCGAGCACACAAAGATCCAGATTTACAGAGCCTGCGTTGTTAGCACCGTCCTGTATGGCAGCAAGACCTGGACCTTGCATGCCCGACAGGAAAGGATGCTCAACGCCTTCCACATGCGGTGCCTCAGACGCATCCTGAACATCACCTGGGAGGACAAGGTTCCAAACAACACTGTTCTGGAAAGAGTGGGAAGCACCAGCATGTATGTGTTGCTGAAACAAAGACGGCTGCGCTGGCTTGGCCACGTTGTGCGCATGGATGATGTATGGATGCCTGAAGACCTCCTGTACAGAGAAGTTGTTCCTGTGGGAAAACGTCCCACAGGCAGACCTCAGCTACCTCAGCTAAAGGACTTATTGGTTTAGGTCCTACTTAGCAGACAGGACTATGAGCGTTGGTCTTGGGGTCTGTGAATCCTCCTCTGCTCTTATACAGGGTCCCACAGGGTTCAATTTTAGGACCCTTGCTTTTCTCCCTGTACATGCTTCCCCTAGGCTCTACCCTTACAAAACATGGTGTCAATTTCACTGTTATGCTGATGACAGCCACTAATATGTCCCCCTGAGGAAAAGTGATGCCTTTTCTCTCAAACTCCTGCTGTCATGTCTTGAGGATATTAACCTCTTAAACCTTAGAGTCCCAAATTTGGGAACATTCCCTGTTTTGGAACATTTAAACACTCATAACTAACTAATGCTGACACCAACATACACCACAACATCCCCTAGGACCTGTCTTCTAGCTGATCCAAACTTTTGCATTTTTGACCTTGTACAAGCTGAGAAATAAATCATAATGTATGGGTATGTGATGTGCGTGGATGGCCCTAAACTTCCTAAATTTTAATGATAAGAAAACAGAGTTGATTGTCTTTGGCCCTAGCGGCTCCTGTGTACCATCCCGCTGATATGGGTCCAGCAGCTTAAGCAAAGTCCACTGTTACCAATTTGGGTTTGAAGATGGATAGCAATTTTAAATTGGATCGCCAAATTAGTGCAGTAGCTCAGCCAAGTTTCTTTCACCCCAGGCAACTTGCTAAGGCAAAACCTTTTCTCGCACACCAGCCCTTTGAAACAGTAATCTATGCATTCATTTCCTCTCTGCTGGATTACTGTAATGCACTTTATTTTGGAGTTAACCAGTCCTCCCTTGCACATCTCCAGTTAGTTTAGAATGCTGATGCTCGTCTGCTAATTGGAGTACGACAGAGGGAGCACATTACACTGATCCTGGCCTCCCTCCACTGGCTAGCCGTGCACTTTAGGGTTCATTTTACAATTCTTTTATTTGTTTTTAAATCTTTAAATGCCCTCGCCCCGCCCTACCTCTCTGAGCTTTTTCACCCCTACTCCCCTGCATGGTGCCTCGGGTCAGCTGATCAGCTACTTCTTAAGGTACTGAGGTCCAAGCAAACACTCAGAGGGGACAGAGCATTTTCTGTTGCGGTGCCTAAAATTTAATATGATCTACCTTTGCACATTAGGCCTCCTCACCATTTTTTAAACTAACCATAAATCCCACTTTAATTCAATGGCTTTTAACATAGTATGAGATTTTGCTCTGTTTTAGTTGTTTTTATTTATTCTCTGGTGTTTTTATTGTTGTTGGGTTGCTTTTTTATGACCCCCATGTACAACACTTTGTTTCAGTTGTGGCTGTTCTAAAGTCCTCTATAAATAAAGCTGAGTTAAGTATAACAAGTGATAGTCTCTTAACATGAATAAAAATCGCATTTGACGAGTAAAGCTTCACCTCCAGTTATGCTCATCGGTTTACATACCCTGGCAAAATATTTGTTTTTTTGGCCATTTTTCAGAGAATATGAATGATAACACAAAAACTTTTTTTTCCCACTCATGGTTAGTGGTTGTGTGAAGCCATTTATTCTTAAGCAACTCAGAGTTTGTGTGCAACGACAATGTAGGAGCCAATGTAGTGCCCCATGGCTCACACCATGGGGCACTAATGTAGACGTTGTGGGTCACCAGTGTGGAGCTTTGGAGCCACACTCCTGGCGACCGGCAGCGTGCCATTGAGTGAGACCTCTCCATATCTTAGTGGTGTGGAAGGCGAGCATGAGAGAAAAATGAGTCCACACACTGAGTGATCTTAGAAGTGAACAGACTGTCTTTATTTTCCAGATGTACAGCATCTTTACAAACTGATAAACAATGAAGCAGGAACTGCTTTGTTTTCAACAAGGGAAGGACAGCGAGACTCGGGCGACAGGCTCTGATCTGTGCCATTGATCATTTGTATCTGACCGAGAACAGGCAGTTGCTGCCACCCGAGGTTCCTGGGGACATGAAAGAGACTTTTAATGTCTGGCTGAATACGTGTTGCATCTCGGTGTGTTAAGGGTGTTTGTTAATCAAGGCAACGTTTGCCACGGAAGAAAAGAGCTGGACTCCTGGGAATACGCAGAAGACTTTCATGTTACAGTGGGTTTGTTTTTTCTGGCAGAGAAACCCGCTCATCTTTATCCATTTTTGGAAAAGTGTGACCAGGAAGAATTGGAGAGAGGTGGCGGGTGGCAGCGGTGGACGCTCCGTTAGCGGACTGGGAACCGCTCCTATCTGCTTGTGGATGTTACCGGCTTACTGACTGGACGGACACATGAAAGAATCAGGTTTACACAAACGTGATGACAGCTACTGGATGTTTACTGACAGTCACGTGGAACACACAGAATTTGCATGTAACGGCAGGAGATAACTTTGTTTGCATACTGAACCATGTGGAACTGGAGGTGCACCGACAGCAGAACGATGTTCTACATGGCTGCTGTGTGCGAACACAGGAGGAGTAAAATCAGTAGGAAACAAGTGTCTTTCAATATTTATTACTACTTTGTCTGTGCATATTCAATCTAAGAGGCATTTGATTTTTTTCTCTCGAAATACACTGCAGGTTACAAAGGGGGAAGAGATGTTGATCTGGAAACAACAATTTGACTTGAAATTACAAAAAAAAAAAAAACCCTCACCATTATCACTTCTGTCTCAATCTCTGTAACTAAACAGCTCAAGGCCTATTTCATTCATAACATCCCTTCATCTTCATCAGATGAAATGTCTCCTTCCCACAGCAAAGTCAAACTTTGGAGTCAAACGTTAAACATGTTTCAGATTGCAGAAGGTGCTACAAGACCCAATATGAAAGTTCCTGATGAGTCATCTTTAATTGATCTTATAATAATAAACTTCCCACGTAAATATTCTACACCTTCTATATTTGCGAATGACATCAGTGACCACTGTGTCGTTGCAACTGTTAGACATACAAAAATTTCAAAAAACAAATCTTCCATCATTATCAAGCGTGATATGAAGCACTTCTCAGAACAAGGGTTCCTTCACGATCTGTTTCATTTTGACTGGGACAAAAACGGTCTTATTGCTGATGTGGAAAATGCCTGGAAATTCTTTTATGGTGGATTTACTGATATTGTTAATAAGCATGCTCCCTCAGACGTTTTAGAATCAAAGGAAGGAACAATCCCTGGTTCACCTCTTACCTAACAGATCTGCTTCATGAGCGAAACCTTGCCTGGCCAAAAGCCAGAAAAACTCATAGCAATACTGATTGGCTGCGGTTCAGGCAGCTTCGAAACTCCTGTACTGTAGCCATCAGGAACGCCAAAGCTGATCATTTTCTCACCCAGTCCTCTAAAAATCTAAACAACTCTTCTAAATTTTGGAAAACTATCAAATCTTTGGATATGAACAATACTGCTGCTGAGTTGCCATCTTGCATTGTGAAGGATTCATTCCATCTTACTGATAAGGCTAAAATGTTGAATTGTTTTAATGAGCACTTCATAGCCTCTGGTTCCTTATTTGAATCTGTTAATAGTACTCATATTGTCCTGCCACATGCTGGTCCTATGATCATCCCTTGTCTGTCCAGTTTTTTAGTATCACGGTTGTCAGACGAGGAAGGCAGGAGACAAATGCACTGGAACAGTTCTGGTTCAGAGAGGCTTTTACTGAGGTGCTTAGCAAGGTTCGGTACACAAACAGACAGTCCAAGAAGAGCAACCAAAACCGAAACATCAGGCAGAGGCGTAGACAAAAATACAGGCAGGCAGTCAAAACACCAAGAGACAGCTTAACAAAACGTGGTACTGAGCTTGAAGCACTGGCACAGGGCACAACGATCAGGCAACACCCGGTGCAACTAGTGGCGTCTAAATACTCCCGGAACAAGTGTAGAAAGACCCAGAACAGGGCGTGACCCACTCACCGAGCACCGCCCCCACCAAGCACAGTGAAGGCAGACAAGAGACATACAGACCCAAAAAACCCAAACACAAACCACCCAGCCACAAAAGGGAACAAACAAAAACCCCAACATTAACATGATACATGACAGGACCCCCCGCTCAACGGCCGGCACCTGACGGCCCGGGGAACCCAGGATGCCGAGCATGGAAGTCCGCGATCAGTCCAGGATCCAAAACAAAACGAGAAGGAATCCATGAGCGTTCTTCAGGTCCATAACCTTCCCAGTCCAAGTACTGCACCCCCCGCCCACGCCGCCGGGACCCCACAAGGCGGCGCACAGTAAAAACCGGGCCCTCGGCCACAAACCGGGCGGGAGGCGGGGGAACGGCCGGAGGGCACAAGACACAGGACCGAGCAGGCTTGACCTGGCTGACATGGAAGGTGGGATGTATCCTCATAGTCCGGGGCAGACGAAGGCGGACAGAGACCGGAGTGATCACCCTCGTGATGGGAAACGGCCCCACGAACCGAGGAGCAAGTTTCCGTGGCAGAACACGGAGGGAAAGGTGCCGGGTGGAGAGCCAAACCCGCTGTCCCGGGGAGTAATGTGGTTCTAGGGTCCTTTTCCTGTTGGCAGCAACCTTGTAGATCGCTGAAGAGCGCAGTAACGTTCGTCGGGCCCGCTCCCAGATTAGACGACAATGGCGGATTAAGGAAAGGGCTGAAGGCACCTGGGTGGTTAAGACTGTAGGAGAGAACAAAGAAGGTTGATACCCATGCGACACGTGCATTGGGGAGTAACCAGAGGAGGCAGACGGTAAACTATTGTGAGCGAGCTCTACCCATACTAATTGTGACGACCAGGAAGCGGGGTGCTGGGAGGCGAGGATACGTAACCCCTTTTCCAATTCCTGATTGACCCTCTCAGCCTGCCCATTCGCCTGAGGGTGATACCCGGAGGTGAGACTCGAGGTGACTCCCAGGAGTCGACAAAACTCACCCCAGAAGTGTGAAACGAACTGTGGTCCACGATCGGACACGATATCCTGTGGGAAACCGTGTAATCTAAACACATGGTGCAACAGGGCCTCTGCGGTTTCCTTAGCTGATGGGAGTTTCGGTAGCGGAATGAAATGGGCCATCTTGGACAGACGGTCCACCACTGACAGAATAACAGTATGCCCCTTGGATGGCGGCAACCCGGTAACGAAATCCACTGAGATATGTGACCATGGTCAGGTGGGGACGGGTAATGGGTGGAGCTTGCCGGACGGTGAGCGGTTGGTTGACTTGTGCATAGCGCAGACAATGCACGCCCCCACATAAGCTGTGACGTCGGGAAGTAACCGAGGCCACCAAAATCTTCCCTGGATGATCGTGGCTGTCTTCCCAATTCCGGGATGACACGAAAAACGGCTGTTATGAGCCCACCTTATCACCTCCCCCCTAAGAGCATCTGGGACGTACAGTCTCCCCGGAGGGCAGTCCCGCGGCACAGGGTCACCGCACGTAGCAGACCGGACCTTGGTTTCTATGTCCCAGGTGAGAACTGACAGGAAGCAGGACCCGGGCAAGACCGGACCTGGGTCCGCCGGTACAGCCACAGGTTCGCCCCGACGGGAGAGCGCGTCTGGTTTACCGTTATTTGTACCCGGTCGATAGGATAACACAAAGTTGAAACGGCTAAAAAAGATGGACCATCTAGCCTGTCTGGCACTGAGTCGTTTCGCAGAACGGAGATACTCTAGATTTTTATCGTCGGTCCATACCAAAAACGGTAATTGTGCCCCTTCCAACTAGTGTCGCCACTCTTCCAGGGCCACCCTAAGCCCCAGCAGTTCGCGGTCTCCGATGTGGTAATTACGCTCTGCCGGCATCAGTTTTCGGGACAAAAACGCACAGGGATGTAATTTCTGGTCTGAGGGTTGGATCTGGGATAAGACGGCCCCGATCCCTACGTCGGAGGCGTCAACTTCGACAACAAACTGTAAAGCGGGGTTGGGGAGGAGCAACACTGGGGCCGTGGTAAACCGTCTTTTCAGGCTTCGAAAAGCTTCCTCGCAATCCAGCGTCCAGGAAAAGGGCCGGTGTACGGACGTGCTGTTATGCAGAGGCGCGGCCACCAAGCTGAAATTACGGATGAACTTTCGATAAAAGTTGGCAAAACCAAGAAACCGCTGGACTTCCTTGCGGTTCCTTGGTACAGGCCAATCACGCACTGCGGCTATCTTGGCTGGGTCCATCCGGATAGACCCAGGTGATATGATGAATCCCAGAAAGGTCACTGAGGACCTATGGAAGTCACACTTTTCTGCCTTTACGTACAACTGATTGCGTAAAAGGGTCTCAAGCACGGTACGGACATGACGGACATGCGTTTCCGCATCCGGGGAGAAGATCAGGATATCGTCGAGGTACACAAACACAAATTTTCCCAGACATTCCCGTAGTACATCATTAATCAGGTTTTGAAACACTGCGGGTGCATTGGTTAAACCAAAAGGCATGACTAGATATTCATAATGACCAGTGGGGGTGTTAAAAGCGGTCTTCCATTCATCACCCTGTCTGATTCGCACTAAATGATAGGCATTACGGAGATCGAGTTTGGTGAAGAGTTTGGCGCCCTCTAGCAGGTCGAACGCGGAGGCAATTAGGGGCAGAGGATAACGGTTCTTTACTGTGACGTCATTAAGCCCGCGATAGTCGATGCAGGGACGGAGTGATTTATCCTTCTTTTCAACAAAAAAGAACCCCGCCCCCGCAGGAGACGACGATGGGCGGATCAACCCGGCATCCAAAGAGTCCCGGATGTAGTCGTTCATAGCGACACGTTCAGGACCAGTCAGAGAAAACAGTTTTCCCCGCGGGGGACTCATGCCCGGCAATAACTCAATGGCACAGTCGTATGCACGATGCGGTGGCAGCGACTTTGCCTTGACCTTGCTGAATACGTCGGCAATATCGTGGTACTCCGCGGGCACACCCGCCAACTCAGGATTAGGGACCTTGCCGTCCCTGATGGTCATAGCAAAACAGCGCCCGGTACATGCGGAACCCCAGGAAGTGATCTGCCCGTCGGACCAGTTTACGTATGGACAATGTTTACGTAACCAGGGATGGCCCAAAATGGCGGAGTGAGTCATTTCATCAAAGACATGAAAACTGATTGTTTCGGAATGAGTACCGGCTATGATTAATTGAACGGTCTCCGCGCGGTGGGTGATGTGACCCAATACGTGACCGTCCACGGCATTTATACCCAATGGTCGTGAAAGACGGTGAAGTTTGAGGTGCAAAGACCTAGCGAGGGAGGAGTGCATCAAATTAGCATCAGAACCGGAGTCCACAAAAATCGGAACAGAACATGACGTATGCTTGGATATTAACTTGGCAGTGACCATGTTACGGGGAGAGACGGAAAGAATGGAATGTTGACTCACCCGACGTACCCGTTGTGACCGCACGGGGGCACCCCTGGCATGGCACTCCGTGACCACATGCCCCGCCTGACCACAATAGAAGCACAGGCCCTGATCTTTCCGTCGCTGCCGCTCCTCGATAGTCAATCGGGTTCGTCCCAGCTGCATCGGTTCATCAGCGGCAGCCGGGAGTGAGCTGGAGGAGGACGCCGAGGGCCCGACGTGGAGAGCGGACTCAGCGTGCTGGGACGAGGCTCGCACGTCCCGCCGGTGCCGATCCGCCAGCCGGCGATCGGTGCGGATGGCTAACGCGATTAGCTCGTCGAGTCGCTCCGGGAGGTCGATGGCGATCAGCTGGTCCTGGATCTGCGGAGACAGGCCCTGAAAGAACACGTCATGGAGTGCAGCCGGGTTCCATTCGCTCTTAGCCGCGAGGATGCGGAAGTCGATGGCGTAGTCGGCAACTCTTCTGTTACCCTGCCAGAGGCGCATCAGGGACCGGGCTGCCTCACGGCCCGGTGACGTATGCTGGAACACCTGGCGGAGAGCGGTCTGGAACGCCTGGAGAGTACTACACGCCGGGGACTGTCTGCTCCACTCTGCCGAGGCCCATGCCGCGGCCCGGCCGGTGAGGTGAGTAATAATGAAGGCGATCTTCGCCCGGTCGGACGGAAACATGGCTGACATCAACTCAAAGTGCAGGTCACATTGTGTTAGGAACGGTATGTCGTCTCCGGATTCACCAGAGAAATGTTCAGGTCGAGATAGCTGATTGCAGACATCAGGAGCAGCAGTGGGTACCGGCGGGGCCGCACTCAGTCCCATCGGTGGCTGGTTGGTGGTTGCCGAGGCAGACGGTGTCTGTGGGGACAGAGAGGTTACGAGCTGGTTGATCTGAGAGCTGATAGAGGACATGAAGGCGTCCTGTCTTGTGGCCAGATCGGCTATATTGGTGCTTAAAGCAGTGATGCGGTCTTCTTGTTGGGCCAGCTGGCGGCTGTGGAAGCGAACGGCCTGCTGGAATGGATCCGAGTCCGCTGTCTCCATTGTTGGCCTGATCGTTCTATCACGGTTGTCAGACGAGGAAGGCAGGAGACAAATGCAGGACTCACTGGAACAGTTCTGGTTCAGAGAGGCTTTTACTGAGGTGCTTAGCAAGGTTCGGTACACAAACAGACAGTCCAAGAAGAGCAACCAAAACCGAAACATCAGGCAGAGGCGTAGACAAAAATACAGGCAGGCAGTCAAAACACCAAGAGACAGCTTAACAAAACGTGGTACTGAGCTTGAAGCACTGGCACAGGGCACAACGATCAGGCAACACCCGGTGCAACTAGTGGCGTCTAAATACTCCCGGAACAAGTGTAGAAAGACCCAGAACAGGGCGTGACCCACTCACCGAGCACCGTCCCCACCAAGCACAGTGAAGGCAGACAAGAGACATACAGACCCAAAAAACACAAACACAAACCACCCAGCCACAAAAGATCGTCTGAGACCAGCCACTCGGACAGCTGCTGAAACAATCGGTTTGCATAACCAAAGAATTTCTGCACAAACTGTCAGAAACCGTCACAGGGAAGCTCATCTGCATGCTCGTCGTCCTCATCGGGGTCTCGACCTGACTCCAGTTCGTCGTCGTAACCGACTTGAGTGGGCAAATGCTCACATTCGCTGGCGTTTGGCACGTTGGAGAGGTGTTCTCTTCACGGATGAATCCCGGTTCACACTGTTCAGGGCAGATGGCAGACAGCGTGTGTGGCGTCATGTGGGTGAGCGGTTTTCTGATGTCAATGTTGTGGATCGAGTGGCCCATGGTGGCGGTGGGGTTATGGTATGGGCAGGCGTCTGTTATGGACGAAGAACACAGGTGCATTTTATTGATGGCATTTTGAAAGCACAGACATACCGTGACGAGATCCTGAGGCCCATTGTTGTGCCATACATCCAAGAACATCACCTCATGTTGCAGCAGGATAATGCACGGCCCCATGTTGCAAGGATCTGTACACAATTCTTAGAAGCTGAAAATGTCCCAGTTCTTGCATGGCCGGCATACTCATTGGACATGTCACCCATTGAGCATGTTTGGGATGCTCTGGACCGGTGTATACGACAGCGTGTACCAGTTCCTGCCAATATCCAGCAACTTCGCACAGCGATTGAAGAGGAGTGGACCAACATTCCACAGGCCACAACTGACAACCTGATCAACTCTATGCGAAGGAGATGTGTTGCACTGCATGAGGCAAATGGTGGTCACACCAGATACTGACTGGTATCCCCCCCAATAAAACAAAACTGCACCTTTCAGAGTGGCCTTTTATTGTGGGCAGTCTAAGGCACACCTGTGCACTAATCATGGTGTCTAATCAGCATCTTGATATGGCACACCTGTGAGGTGGGATGGATTATCTCAGCAAAGGAGAAGTGCTCACTATCACAGATTTAGACTGGTTTGTGAACAATATTTGAGGGAAATGGTGATATTGTGTATGTGGAAAAAGTTTTAGATCTTTGAGTTCATCTCATACAAAATGGGAGCAAAACCAAAAGTGTGGCTCTAACTTTAATTTTTACGCAGATGATACTGTGTTATACACCTCAGCGTCCACATTAGAATTGGCTCTATCCCAGCTGCAGACTACTTTTAATATTGTCCAGTCAAATTTGAATGACTTAAAACTTGTTTTAAATGCAGCCAAAACCAAATGGATGTTGTTTACAAACTCCAAATCTGAATCACAGAATTTGCCAGTAATCACCTCTTCTCACGGAGTACAAACTGAACAAGTGTCTCAGTACAGATATCTTGGGATTTTAGTTGATGACAATCTCTCTTTTACACCTCAAATCCAGCAGCTGGCAAAGAGACTGAAAGTGAAATTAGGTTTTTACTTTAGAATCAAGTTTTGTCTGTCGTTTGAGGCCAAAAAGAGATTGGTCGCATCTACTTTTATGTCTGTGTTGGATTATGATGACGTAATCTACATGAATGCTTCTGTTCTACGGCTGCGTGTTTTAGATTCCGTTTATCATGGTGCCTTTAGGTTTGTCACCAACTTAAAATCTCTTACTCATCATTGTTTGTTGTATTCTCGTGTTGGTTGGTCAGATCTGTCTTCTCGAAGAAAAAGCCACTGGCATCTTTTAATTTACAAATGTATTTTAGGCTTGCTTCCCTCATATCTCCAGGTTTTTATCAGCACAAAAAACGCGGGTAGTTATAGTCTGCGCTCCCAGGATCTGCTGTTGCTGTCTGTTCCTAAGGTCAGAACAGAACAAGGAAAGAAGGCTTTTAAATTTGCCGCGCCCTTCACCTGGAACAACTTACAAAATGACCTGAAACTTCAGGAGCTGGTCTCTTTAAGCACTTTTAAAGCACTACTACAAGACTTGGAGGCTGAAACATCAGTCTGTAGATGCTTGGACAGATGATCACATGATGCTTATTTTTAACAACATGTTTCATGAGTATCAATGTTTGTTTGATCCTGTTTGTCTCTTTTGTTTAACTGTCTCTTTTGCTGCCTGTCTTGGCCAGGACTCTCTTGAAAAAGAGATTTTTAATCTCAATGAGCTTTTCCTGGTTAAATAAAGGTTTGAATTAAGTCATTAATATACATACATTATACACATTACATATATATATATATATATATATATATATATATATAGCTAAAAGTCTGTCCTCAAAGGTGACATCACCCTTCTGCTTCAAAATGGCTGTAGGTTTGCCTTGCATTTTCATATGCAGTCTGGCTAACTTTATTTTTATCAGCTATATTAGAGCCCACACAAGTTAAAGACTTGGAAGAAATGATGTATAACCTAATAACTAAAGTAAGTCCCTTCGGCTGCTCCCTTGGTGTTCACTCGGGGTTGCCACAGCAGATGCATGTTGAATTGGCACAAGTTTTACGCCGGATGCCATTCCTGATGCAAATCCAGATTACATGGATAAATGTGGCGGGGTGGGGTTTGAACCGGGAACCTTCCACACTGAAACCAAGCACACTAACCACTTGGCCACCACCCCTACACCACGTGTCAAAGAAGATGCTGAGTCATTTTTGCTGTATCTCAATCTTCAGGGTGTCTATCTTTGAGCTGCACTAACGTTCAGGTGGTCTTTATCTGAGACACACTAACCTTGAGGTAGTCTTTATAATAACCTAGTGTAGAAATTTATTTTTAAACAGTGTTGGCTGGACTGAAATATGCCCTTTAACTCTTCAGGTGTAACCTTGGATGTATGACACCTTCTGTCTTTAGGAACTTTTAACAACCTTGTTAGCACCGCAGACCAGCTCTGCAGCCGTCACCATGGCTTTTTGTTTATGCTGGAGACAAGACCATGTGACGTCACATCACACACAACGTTTCCTTTATACACAGCTGCAACCACGAATACATGTCTAACAAATGTTCATATCGTAATAACTGTGCGGAGAGATTACAAAGTCTTAGAATGTGCATTGAAATTGTAATTACCTCACTGCGTAGTGTCCATTTGCCAGCAGTTTATGGTAATGCCATGCCAATTAATGGCACGTTAAAATTTCTCTATGGACATGAAATGATCTCAAAAATTATCTTTTGGGAAGGGGGAATTTGCTATAAGTGGGGGAAAAAATACCTTATGTCTGTTTTGTTGTATCAGGTTTTTTCACCTACTATGACGTGTGTGTGTGTGTGTGTGGGGGGGGGGGGGGGTCCTTTAATAATCTGATGTGAAATTGAAGCACTTGGGCATATTTTGGACATTGGAGATATTCAACATTAAACCTCAAACACAACGTAAAAGTTATATAAAACTGGTTTTGCACTGTAAGAGCCCTTTAATAATCTCTCATTAGACTGAGACTTTTGACTTTCTAATGAGCTTCTTCAAAGTTCCAACCTGATGACTGGTTCTGTTGTTGTAGGTGAGGGTTACCTGGAGCCTCTTTCCCGACGGCGGTGAAACAGTCTCTGATGCTGCAGATGAGCACAGCAGCATGTTTGGAGAAGGTGGAGGTTCCAGAGAGGAAAGGGTGGTTTAATGATTCTGCCAAGAAAAAACCATGGATAAAGATGAAAGTCCCACAGGGTTCCACGCTGTTCTCTCTCCATGTAGCACCTCTGACATTAATCACACTCACTGTTCTACCCGTTTATGTCTTAGACAAACTGCAACTTTGTCTGACTGTTTTCTGGTTTCTCCAAGTTTACTCTAGTGGTGGCTCACACCGACCCTTTTACATGTTACAGTGATTAGACCGATCCCATTTAAAAGGGATGCTCAAACACTAATTAACCTCCAATTAATGACTATTTTCCACTAATTAATCTATCTATCTAATTATCTAACTAATTATCTATCAATGCGCGTGCTCTCCCTTCGTTCACTGCCTCCGGGGGTACAGATGTGGGACCCACAAAGAAGCCAATTCATGGCCACAGAGCTCTGCGGCTGTGGTATACCGAGACCCTGCGGCGCTGTGGATTTTTCCGCAAGAAGTCTATCCTTGCGGGCTGCCGGAGCGCTCCGCATCAAAACAGCGAGTGTAGCCTCTGGACATGTTGCCAGAGTTGGCGCAGCTCCGCACAGCAAAGAGGGGGGCGGTGCGAGTGGCCCCCTGCGGCAGATTAGCAGCAATCTTCCACTCCAGCTTATTAATTAATCAAAAACCTAGACAGAGCTTTAATTCATTTGAAAGATCGACTCGTAGTCTTGTCCATCCAAATTGGAAGTCCCAAAAAACAGTTTTATTTGTTATTATCTATCGTCCACCTGGTCGTTACTGTGAGTTTCTCTGTGAATTTTCAGACCTTTTGTCTGACTTAGTGCTTAGCTCAGATAAGATAATTATAGTGGGCGATTTTAACATCCACATAGATGCTGAGAATGACAGCCTCAACACTGCATTTAATCTATTCTTAGACTCAATTGGCTTCGCTCAAAATGTAAATGAGTCCACCCACCACTTTAATCATACTTTAGATCTTGTTCTGACTTATGGCATAGAAATTGAAGACTTAACAGTATTCCCTGAAAACCCTTTTTTGTCTGATCATTTCTTAATAACATTTACATTTACTTTAATGGACTACCCAGCAGTGGGGAATAAGTTTCATTACAGTAGAAGTCTTTCTGAAAGCGCTGTAACTAGGTTTAAGGATATGATTCCTTCTTTGTTATGTTCTCCAATGCCATATACCAACATAGTGCAGAGTAGCTACCTAAACTCTGTGAGTGAGATAGATTATCTCGTCAATAGTTTTACATCCTCAATGAGCACAACTTTGGATGCTGTAGCTCCTCTGAAAAAGAGAGCCTTAAATCAGAAGTGCCTGACTCCGTGGTATAACTCACAAACTTGCAGCTTAAAGCAGATAACCCGTAAGTTGGAGAGGAAATGGCGTCTCACTAATTTAGAAGATCTTCACTTAGCCTGGAAAAAGAGTCTGTTGCTCTATAAAAAAAGCCCTCCGTAATGCTAGGACATCTTACTACTCATCACTAATTGAAGAAAATAAGAACAACCCCAGGTTTCTTTTCAGCACTGTAGCCAGGCTGACAAAGAGTCAGAGCTCTATTGAGCCGAGTATTCCTTTAACTTTAACTAGTAGTGACTTCATGACTTTCTTTGCTAATAAAATTTTAACGATTAGAGAAAAAATTACTCATAACCATCCCAAAGACATATCATTATCTTTGGCTGCTTTCAGTAATGCTGGTATTTGGTTAGACTCTTTCTCTCAGATTGTTCTGTCTGAGTTATTTTCATTAGTTACTTCTTCCAAACCATCAACATGTCTATTAGACCCCATTCCTACCAGGCTGCTCAAGGAAGCCCTACCATTAATTAATGCTTCGATCGTAAATATGATCAATCTATCTTTATTAGTTGGCTATGTACCACAGGCTTTTAAGGTGGCAGTAATTAAACCATTACTTAAAAAGCCATCACTTGAGCCAGCTATCTTAGCTAATTATAGGCCAATCTCCAACCTTCCTTTTCTCTCAAAAATTCTTGAAAGGGTAGTTGTAAAACAGCTAACTGATCATCTGCAGAGGAATGGTCTATTTGAAGAGTTTCAGTCAGGTTTTCAGAATTCATCCTAGTACAGAAACAGCATTAGTGAAGGTTACAAATGATCTTCTTATGGCCTCAGACAGTGGACTCATCTCTGTGCTTGTCCTGTTAGACCTCAGTGCAGCTTTTGATACTGTTAACCATAAAATTTTATTACAGAGATTAGAGCATGCCATAGGTATTAAAGGCACTGCACAGTGGTTTGAATCATATTTATCTAATAGATTACAATTTGTTCACGTAAATGGGGAGTCTTCTTCACAGACTAACGTTAATTATGGAGTTCCACAAGGTTCTGTGCTAGGACCGATTTTATTCACTTTATACATGCTTCCCTTAGGCAGTATTATTAGAAAGCATTGCTTAAATTTTCATTGTTACGCAGATGATACCCAGCTTTATCTATCCATGAAGCCAGAGGACATACACCAATTAGTTAAACTGCAGGAATGTCTTACAGACATAAAGACATGGATGACCTCTAATTTCCTGCTTTTCGATTCAGATAAAACTGAAGTTATTGTACTTGGCCCCACAAATCTTAGAAACATGGTGTCTAACCAGATCCTTACTCTGGATGGTATTACCCTGACCTCTAGCAATACTGTGAGAAATCTTGGAGTCATTTTTGATCAGGATATGTCCTTCAATGCGCATATTAAGCAAACATGTAGGACTGCTTTTTTGCATTTGTGCAATATCTCTAAAATTAGAAAGGTCTTGTCTCAGAGTGATGCTGAAAAACTAATTCATGCATTTATTTCCTCTAGGCTGGACTATTGTAATTCATTATTATCAGGTTGTCCTAAAAGTTCCCTGAAAAGTCTTCAGTTAATTCAAAATGCTGTAGCTAGAGTACTGACGGGGACTAGAAGGAGAGAGCATATCTCACCCATATTGGCCTCTCTTCATTGGCTTCCTGTTAATTCTAGAATAGAATTTAAAATTCTTCTTCTTACTTATAAGGTTTTGAATAATCAGGTCCCATCTTATCTTAGGGACCTCTTAGTACCATATCACCCCAATAGAGCGCTTCGCTCTCAGACTGCAGGCTTACTTGTAGTTCCTAGGGTTTGTAAGAGTGGAATGGGAGGCAGAGCCTTCAGCTTTCAGGCTCCTCTCCTGTGGAACCAGCTCCCAATTTGGACCAAGGAGACAGACACCCTCTCTACTTTTAAGATTAGGCTTAAAACTTTCCTTTTTGTTAAAGCTTATAGTTGGGGCTGGATCAGGTGACCCTGAACCATCCCTTAGTTATGCTGATGCACCCAGTGTTTCTTTTTATTCACCTCTTTTTGCTCTGTATGCACCACTCTGCATTTAATCATTGGTGATTGATCTCTGCTCTCTTCCACAGCATGTCTTTTTCCTGGTTCTCTCCCCTCAGCCCCAACCAGTCCCAACAGAAGACTGCCCCTCCCTGAGCCTGGTTCTGCTGGAGGTTTCTTCCTGTTACAAGGGAGTTTTTCCTTCCCACTGTCGCCAAGTGCTTGCTCACAGGGGGTCGTTTTGACCGTTGGGGTTTTTCTGTAATTATTGTATGGCTTTTGCCTTACAATATAAAGCGCCTTGGGGCAACTGTTGTTGTGATTTGGCGCTATATAAATAAAATTGATTTGATTTGATTTACCGAGCCCGTAGACTCAGTAAGCGTATTGGAGGCAGTGAGAGCAATCGTGTTGATGCTGACCGGTGCCGCCGCGACCAGCCCGCCTGATAAGGATGCAGAACACAATGCGCTGTAAAAAAAATAAATAAATAAATAAAATTTAAAAAAAGAAGCATGTAAAATTGCACTAAAAAAAATTCGCAAAACTGCGAGGCTGCGAAAGGTGAACCACGTTATAGTGAGGGACCACTGTACTCACTCACTCACCTTCTACAACCCCTGGCAAAAATTATGGAATCATCGGCCTCGAAGGATGTTCATTCAGTTGCTTAATTTTGTAGAAAAAAAAGCAGATCACAGACATGACACAAAACTAAAGTCATTTCAAATGGCAACTTTCTGGCTTTAAGAAACACTATAAGAAATCAGGAAAAAAAAATTGTGGCAGTCAGTAACGGTTACTTTTTTAGACCAAGCAGAGGAAAAAAAATATGGAATCACTCAATTCTGAGGAATAAATTATGGAATCATGAAAAACAAAAGAACGCTCCAACACATCACTAGTATTTTGTTGCACCACCTCTGGCTTTTATAACAGCTTGCAGTCTCTGAGGCATGGACTTAATGAGTGACAAACAGTAGTCTTCATCAATCTGGCTCCAACTTTCTCAGATTGCTGTTGCCAGATCAGCTTTGCAGGTTGGAGCCTTGTCATGGACCATTTTCTTCAACTTCCAAAGATTTTCAACTGGATTAAGATCCGGACTATTTGCAGGCCATGACATTGACCCTATGTGTCTTTTTGCAAGGAATGTTTGCGCAGTTTTTGCTCTATGGCAAGATGCATTATCATCTTGAAAAATGACTCCATCATCCCCAAACATCCTTTCAGTTGATGGGATAAGAAAAGTGTCCAAAATATCAATGTAAACGTGTGCATTTATTGATGATGTAATGACAGCCATCTCCCCAGTGCCTTTACCTGACATGCAGCCCCATATCATCAATGACTGTGGAAATTTACATGTTCTCTTCAGGCAGTCATCTTTATAAATCTCATTGGAACGGCACCAAACAAAAGTTCCAGCATCATCACCTTGCCCAATGCAGATTCCAGATTCATCACTGAATATGACTTTCATCCAGTCATCCACAGTCCATGATTGCTTTTCCTTAGGCCATTGTAAGTTTGTTTTTTTTTCTGTTTAGGTGTTAATGATGGCTTTCGTTTAGCTTTTCTGTATGTAAATCCCATTTCCTTTAGGCGGTTTCTTACAGTTCGGTCACAGACGTTGACTCCAGTTTCCTCCCATTCGTTCCTCATTTGTTTTGTTATGCATTTTCGATTTTTGAGACATATTGCTTTAAGTTTTCTGTCTTGACGCTTTGATGTCTTCCTTGGTCTACCAGTATGTTTGCCTTTAACAACCTTCCCATGTTGTTTGTATTTGGTTCAGAGTTTAGACACAGCTGACTGTGAACAAGCAACATCTTTTGCAACACTGCGTGATGATTTACCCTCTTTTAAGAGTTTGATAATCCTCTCCTTTGTTTCAATTGACATCACTCATGTTGGAGCCATGATTCATGTCAGTCCACGTGGTGCAACAGCTCTCCAAGGTGTTATCACTCCTTTTTAGATGCAGGTGTTAGTTTTGGGGATGTAAAAATTAACAGGATGATTCCATAACTTATTCCTCAGAATTGAGTGATTCCATATTTTTTTCCCTCTGCTTGGTCTAAAAAGTAACCGTTACTGACTGCCACAATTTTTTTTTCTTGATTTCTTATAGTGTTTCTTAAAGGCAGAAAGTTGCCATTTGAAATGACTTTAGTTTTGTGTCATTTCTGTGATCTGCTTTTTTTCTACAAAATTAAACAACTGAATCAACATCCTCCGAGGCTGGTGATTCCATAATTATTGCCAGGGGTTGTACCACTTAGTCCAATTAAGGGTCGAGGGGGGCTGGTGTTTATCCCAGCAGTCATAAAGCAAGAGGCGGGGTACACCCTGGACAGGACACCAGTCTGTCACAGGGCCACATATAGACCAACACATTCATGCCCGCGCTCACACCTATGGACAATTTAAAGTTTTCAATTCATCTAACCTGCATGTCTTTGGATGTGGGAGGAAGCCAGAGCACCTAGAGAGAACCCATGCAAACACGGGGAGAACACTCAAACTCAACACAGAAAGGCCACAGGTGGGAATCGAACCCATGACCTTCTTGCTGTGAGGCAACAGTGCTAACCACTAAAACACGATGCTGCCCCTTTCAACTGAAAAATACTGTAGGCTTTTTTTTTTTTTTAAGGGGCAGTTTGGCGTTATTTTTAGTAGTATACTGAATGACTGTGCCAGTCCAAGTCAGATTCAAGACCCGCTGTTAAACAGGTCACATTCATTTTTTCAGTTTTGTTGTTCTTCCTTCACAGTATGTCCACACCACAAAGCTTCAGAAGGCTATGTACATAAAAACAACAGGCCAGGAGGAGGGATGGATGCTCACCCAGACTCAGGACCAGTTTGTTCTCTGCAGCTGCAGCAACGATTTCCGGTCCCAGAAAGTAGTGCAGCAGCATCTCCAGACCCAGCAGCTGGACAGACGGAAAGCTGAAGTTTGTCTGGATGCTGGCGTTCAGGTTCATACGAGGAGTGGTGGGTGTGCCGGGGAAGTTTGCAGAACCTTCAAGAGGACAGAAAACATCTGAATGACTGACTCTCACACACATTAACAGACATTTCAGCTGCACAACTGAGTTAAGACCACAATAATTTCCTGTGCAATTACAGAGCCACATAAAGCTTCTTTTTTTTTTTTTTTTATGAAGTCTATGCACCTGCTACAAAAATGCAGATTGCCAAAATGTGGGATGGAAGACTAGTGATTTTTACCAGAGGCCATCAAAATATGGCCTATGGGTATTGCAAAGCCATTTTCTTTTTTTGGGGTGGGGGGTGACACCCAATAGAGTAGAACAGCACTGTGACATCACTGGCTGCTCTAAAACCGCTTGTTTCTGTGTAAATCGAACACGTTTCTTATATATGATGTAAAAACTAGCGAGAAATAAATACTTCTACAACAGAAAACGCTGTTTTTGGAACCTGATAACACCTCTGGAGTGATTTACAAGACAGCTCACAGACATTCGCGTGCACACACGGCACACGCGGGCAAAGGTAACCCCAAAACACCTGCTGTCACAACCTTTAATGACTGCTGCCCAGTTGCACTCACCCCAGTCATTACGAAGTGTTTTGAGAGGCTGGTGTTAGCACACAACAAAATCAGCATCCCTTCAGACCTGGACAGCCATCATTTTGCATCCTGGGCAAACAGATCTACAGAGGATGTTGTCTCCATGGCACTTCACCCACTTGTTGCAGCCAAACACACACTGTCAGGATGCTTTTTGCAGATTTTACCAGTGCATTTACTACTGTAATCGCCCATAAACTGGTCCAGAAACTCACCAACTTCAGACTCCTCACCTCACTCTGTTCATGGATAATGGATTTCCTGACCACCAGACCTCAGAATATCAGGATGGGGAACCTGACATCTGGCACCATAACCATGAACATAGGCACACCACAGGGATGTGTGCTTGGTCCGGCACTGTTTATTCTCTTTGGACTGTGTCCCCAGTTTGCCAACAACACTATGGTGGACACTATGAGACCTGGAGGGGGGTGATCGGGAAGCACGGCCTCCCCGATCTGAACCCAAGTGGTGTTCAGTTGTTGGACTTCTGTGCTAGTCACAGTTTGTCCATCACGAACACCATGTTCGAGCACAAGGGTGTCCATAAGTGCACGTGGCACCAGGACACCCTGAGCCGGAGGTCGATGATCGATTTTGTAGTCGTATCATCTGACCTGGCAAGCCAAAACGTATCGTGAGGGTCTGCTGGGAACGACTGGCGGAACCCTCTGTCAGCGAGGTCTTCAACTCCCACCTCCGGGAGAGCTTCTCCCAGATCCCGGGGGAGGTTGGAGACATGGAGTCCGAGTGGACCATGTTCTCCACCTCCATTGTCGATGCGGCTGCTTGTAGCTGTGGTCGCAAGGTCTCTGGTGCCTGTCGCGGCGGCAATCCCCGAACCCGGTGGTGGACACCGGAAGTAAGGGATGCCATCAAGCTGAAGGAGTCCTACTTATCTTGATAAAGCGGAAGAAAATGGATGGATGGATGGACTATGGTGGTCGGCTTTATCAGGGACAACAACGAGACCTGGTACAGGGAGGAGGTCAAACGCCTGACAGAGTGGTGTGCAGACAACGATCTGGTCCTCAATACCACCAAAACCAAGCATGTCATCATAGAGTCTCACACCCCTACTCCACATCAGTGGAGAACAGGTGGAGAGGGTGGACTCATATCCCCAAGGATCTGACATGGACATTACACATCCACAACCTGGTGAAAAAAGCCCAGCAGCGACTGTTCTTCCTGAGGAAGCTGTAGCGGACTGGTCTGGCTCAACAGCTGTTCAGAAACTTCGAGCTGTGCTCAGACATGGGGCCTAAATGAGGCAGAGCGTTACTCAAAGCCGCTGATTATTAACAAAATGTTGCATGTGGCCTACACTGTAATATGGTGTTAAGATTTACACATAACCCTGGGTGTGGTGAACCAAAGCTTTAAGCCCCTTTCATACCGGGCCCACTTCGAGTTGCGTCATGCGGCGTCATGACGATGCCACGTGGATGATTTGGGGGAGGTGATGGTCTAGTGGTTAAGGTGTTGGGCTTGAGACCAGAAGATCCTCGGTTCAAATCCCCGCCTACTGGAAAATCACTAAGGGCCCTTGGGCATGGTCCTTAATCCCCTCTTGCTTGCGGGGCATGATCCTTAATCCCCTCTTGCTTGCGGTGTGTAGTGAGCACCATGTATGGCAGCACCCTGACACTGGGGTGAATGTGAGGCCTAATTGTAAAGCACTCTGAGCGTCTGATGCAGATGGAAAAGCGCTATATAAATCCAGTCCGTTTACCATTTTACCATTTATGCAACCTAGTGCCGAGATGATGTAGCTCAATGCCAGAAGCCGTGACGGACACAAAGGACAAAGCGAATTGGATGCCAAAAATGAAACATGCTTAATTTTTCCTGCGTCGAGCACAGGATGCAGAAAGGAAGTGGTTTCAATGCAAGTCAGGGCAAAGCAATGGTACCCGACGTGACTGAAAGCCACACCTTCACAATACAATGTTACCCGACGCCAATTTAGGATTCCTGTGTTCCATTGTTCCTGAAGTATAAATCACATAGAATTGTTTTTATACCGTGTACACAATGTAGTAAAACTACACGCTCAAAGAGCACAGGAAAAAAAATGCTCAGCCTGGCTGCTGCTGCAGCTACTCGCTCTAAAAGTCCTGTTCATAGACTGATTCCCAGACACAGGACATGTCCACATCCAGTAAAAAGTCCGGACATCTCCAGTCAACTCACAGATGATTTGTTCGTGTGCACATGAATAATTAAAAGAAAAAAAAACTGGCTGGCTGCAGGCAGTTCTTCACTCTCCCCTCAAACTCTCATAATTGTGTTAAATAAAGGACAAAAAAGGACATAAAGCATGCTCACAGACTGATTGCCAGAGACAGGACATGTCCACATCAAGTATAACTCCAGACATCTCCACATTTACTTATGGACAGTTCGCGCGAGCAAGCAAATGCAGTTCGCGGTCAAAGGAAGGAAGATGAACTATAACAGAAATCAGAGCGCAGACCTGCAGCCCTGCACAAGAACAAATATAAACTAGAAGAGAAATCAGAGTGCACAGTCTGGCTGCAGACTTATGTCCTTTCTTGTCCTTTATTTAACACAATTATGAGAGAACTTGAGGGGAGAGTGAGGAACTACCTGGAGCCAGCCAGACTGCCTGCAAATCCTCCTCTGCATTCTCACCCCCTCTCTGCCCCCCTCCTGCACGCACCTGATGCACGTATGAAGCAACCCAAAGCAGGCCCAGTGTGAAAGAGGCTTTAGATCAGAACCCTCTGAGTGGCTGCGAAGCCGCACAACTGCTAAATGATGGAGACCGCAAAAGGTTGTGATTTGTCACTTTTCCGTTTTCACTCCTTCCTCTCTCAACATATTTTAACAGTTTTTGCAGTGTGCCCGCCGATTATATTTAAATCATGGATCAAATAGATAAGTCCACAAATATGACCAACTTCACAACACAGTCGGAAAAATACGCTGAAATGACCCGCAATTCAAGGAGGGAAATTGCATGTACCGTAATGTTGGTTTGGAGGTTGATGATTGTACAAAGATGCAAAGCTTGTTGAGGGACAAATTAATACAGAAAAAGCCATTGTTCCTGCTATGAATTGCATTAAGACGCGACAGAGAACTTTAAAAGGGTCACATGCACGTCAATGTCTTTGCATGGCCATGGAGTTATGCAGCTGCAGAGGCATAAATCAGGCTTTAAGATTTTAAGGTACCAAATCAAATCAATTTTATTTATATAGCGCCAAATCAAAACAAACAGTTGCCCCAAGGTGCTTTATATTGCATGGCAAAAGCCAAACAATAATTACAGAAAAACCCAACGGTCAAAACGACCCCCTGTGAGTAAGCACTTGGCAACAGTGGGAAGGAAAAACTCCCTTTTAACAGGAAGAAACCTCCAGCAGAACCAGGCTCAGGGAGGGGCAGTCTTCTGCTGGGACTGGTTGGGGCTGAGGGGAGAGAATCAGGAAAAAGACATGCTGTGGAAGAGAGCAGAGATCAATCACCAATGATTAAATGCAGAGTGGTGCATACAGAGCAAAAAGAGAAAGAAACACTCAGTGCATCATGGGAACCCCCCAGCAGTCTAAGTCTATAGCAGCAAACTAAGGGATGGTTCAGGGTCACCTGATCCAGCCCTAAGTATAAGCTTTAGCAAAAAGGAAAGTTTTAAGCCTAATCTTAAAAGTAGAGAGGGTGTCTGTCTCCCTGATCTGAATTGGGAGCTGGCTCCAGAGGAGAGGAGCCTGAAAGCTGAAGGCTCTGCCTCCCATTCTACTCTTACAAACCCTAGGAACTACAAGTAAGCCTGCAGTCTGAGAGCGAAGCGCTCTATTGGGGTGATATGGTACTATGAGGTCCCTAAGATAAGATGGGACCTGATTATTCAAAACCTTGTAAGTAAGAAGAAGAATTTTAGAAGCCAATGAAGAGAGGCCAATATGGGTGAGATATGCTCTCTCCTTCTAGTCCCTGTCAGTACTCTAGCTGCAGCATTTTGAATTAACTGAAGGCTTTTCAGGGAACTTTTAGGACAACCTGATAATAATGAATTACAATAGTCCAGCCTAGAAGAAATAAATGCATGAATTAGTTTTTCAGCATCACTCTGAGACAAGACCTTTCTAAGTTTAGAGATATTGTGCAAATGCAAAAAAGCAGTCCTACATATTTGCTTAATACGCGCATTGAAGGACATATCCTGATCAAAAATGACTCCAAGATTTCTCACAGTATTACTAGAGGTCAGGGTAATGCCATCCAGAGTAAGGATCTGGATAGACACCATGTTTCTAAGATTTGTGGGGCCAAGTACAATAACTTCAGTTTTATCTGAATTTAAAAGCAAGAAATTAGAGGTCATCCATGTCTTTATGTCTGAAAGACATTCCTGCAGTTTAACTAGCTGGTGTGTGCCCTCTGGCTTCATGGATAGATAAAGCTGGGTATCATCTGCGTAACAATGAAAATTTAAGCAATGCTTTCTAATAATACTGCTTAAGGGAAGCATGTATAAAGTGAATAAAATTAGTCCTAGCACAGAACCTTGTGGAACTCCATAATTAACGTTAGTCTGTGAAGAAGACTCCCCATTTACATGAACAAATTGTAATCTATTACATAAATATGATTCAAACCACTGCAGCACAGTGCCTTTAATACCTATGGCATGCTGTAATCTCTGTAATAAAATTGTTACCATTCCACAAAGAACTTGGAAAAAGAGTGACTCCACCAAATGTAATCTTTTTAATGCATATAATGTCCGGCGCTTATTTAAGGCAGACATTTATTTTTGTCTGACGAAGTTTTGACCCAGTCATTAAATGAGGCAGGTCCTAATTCAAGGTCAGGCCCTTAATCAAGGACACGTAACCCTAATTGGTGCTGAGGATTCCCCGTAGATCGTTCAGCACCTCCTCAGTGTAACTAATCTGTTACATACACATAACGGATTTTGTCTGTTTTATACATATAGTTGATTTCTAACAGATGAAATTCGCTGGTCCACATTAATCCATTATCTGTGAGCGTTACTGTAGTGGAACTCTTCCTCAGCTGTTTGTGAAACAGAATGTCAGACTGCTTTCACTGGAACCTTCAACATGCTTACGGAAGGTTAAGACTGAAGAAGAGATTTTCTTTGGAGGCACAACAAGTGCTCTATCAGGTAACTGTTTAATTTTTTTTTTTTTGGGGGGGGGGGGGGGGGGTTAGATTTTGAAGTAAAAATTATGTCCAGATAGTCAGAACTTTGTGCTCCTTGTTCTGTGATGTGTCGCATTTATCACGTACAAGTTTTTGCCTGTTTCACCACATAGCAAAACTCTCAGCAACGGCATTATGCTCAGTCTCTTGACGAGAGATTTGGAGCAGACTGGTCGTGATGAAACTGTATGACAAATGGACTTCAGTCTAAAGTAGATTACTGGCTCAAAAAATGACCACTTAAAAGTGAAAAGTGTTCGCTAAAGGTGGTCATTTGTTGGCTTTCTGCAATAAACATTTAGAAAATGTTGTAATTTGTAAAACACAAGGAGAATCTGAGCCTCGATTTGATGCGTTTTCATGTCTTATGATCTTTCGCATCTCCACTCCAACATGAACGTGCGGACAGGGATGAAACCAGCAAACGCTGCACCGTGAACCCTTTCTGCACTCACATCCACAGAAGCCTTTAATTCTTTCAGTGTTCACTGAGGTCTTGGTGGCTTCCCTCTGTGCTCTTCTTCCAGCACACAAACTCAGTTTTTGAGAACTGCATACCTGACAGAGAGTTACTGTACTGTATGGTTTGTATTTCCCCCATGATTGATGTAAATGCTGTACATGACATTCAATGACATGGACATGTTCACACGCTCATTCCCCGATTTGTTTTAAGAAAGCTGCCTGCAAAAGTGATGATTTAATCCTTATATTTAGAATAAAATGCCCCCATCCCAACTGTTTTTGGAATGCGTTTCAGGCTTTAAATGGAGGAATGGATGAAGACTAGCACATGAGGCTGACCAGAAAAAAGAAAGGAAAAACATGAAATGTCACGTTGGTTCACACTGCAAATTCATACTTGGCACGAATGCGTGTGCACGCACACTGATCTGCCACATTGTATTGTGGATAAATGATGGCTGGAGGCGGATCTGTGCACCTCACCAGTCTTTGGTGTTCCAGGCGTGATGGCACCATTTTGCGAGGAGGCTCTCGGGGCACCTGGGATGGTTGACAAGTCTGTTCCAATGGCACACTGAAGCAGAGGAACAGAAACCTGGACAGAGACAGACACAGACCACTTAACCAGCCAGCGTAAACACCAGAGTGCAAACGGTGACTGTGCAGGTTACAAAGAAACCACTAGCGATCTAGCGACTAGGTCTTTAATCCCCTATTGCTCCCGGTGTGTAGTGAGCGCCTTGTATGGCAGCACCCTGACATTGGGGTGGATGTGAGGCATAATTGTAAAGCGCTTTGAGCGTCTGATGCAGATGGAAAAGCGCTATATAAATGCAGTCCATTTAGCGATGGGTATTGATAAGATTTTATCGATATCGTTTCTATTATTGATTCCACTTACCGATCCGATTCCTCATTGATTCCCTTATCAATACCTCAATACCTTATCAATACCTGTGTACTAAAAGTAGGCTTTACAGGTTTTCTATGTCAACAACATTTTATTGAGTCTTAAAGTAAATAAATATGAAATTGGTAACTGGATCCTTGATCTCTGGACATAAACAAAATCTGAAGATTTTTTTTTTCAAAACCATTTCCTTTCGAGAAATTTGGCAAGGGTTCAAATCCCACCCCTGCAACATTTCCCCATGTAATGTGGAGTTGCGTCAGGATGGGCATCCAGCGTAAAACCTGTGCTAATTCAACATGCAGATCCACCTTGGATTTCCTGTGGTGACCCCAAGTGCAAAAACAAGGGAGAAGCCGAAGGGACTTACTATTTCCTTTCAGACATTAATGACACAAATGTAACTCCACAGCCTCTGAGCTGAGTTCGTTCAGCCGGCTGCACTGCACGTCAACTTCTATGTAATTCATAAAGAACAGAGGATGTCTCATTTTGGGAGGAAAAAAAACATTTTGGTCGGTTGTAGTTTGTAGTCTGTATTAAGGTCCTGTCACACCTTGACGATTTAGCCAGCATATGCCAACCATATTAAAAAAACAAAAAACGCTGGCATAAGTCCAATAAGTTAAGGGTAAGTTTTTTTTATAAGTTAAGAGCATGTTGAAACACGCTGAAGCTCGCTGATGTTCGTCTAATAAGCTGAGTTCCTCAAAAAATTTTGGGCATGCCAAAAATTTTCAACGCATGCCAGCGTGTGACTCATACGTCCGCACATGCTGGACATAAGTTCTGGTTCAGGTATGATCCGCTGACCAGGAAGCAGCCGCTCAGCACTTTAAACATTTAAAGAGTCTCAGCACTTCATTGATTCACGGCAATGTTTCCCACAGCCAATCCACTCAGCATTCGGTACACAATAAAAATGGTCCAAGATAAAAACTGAAAATAAAAAAATTAAATAATGTTAAATTACTCGTTTCTGAAGTGCACCATACCGTGCAGTATTAACCTGAACTACTGGGTGGAAATGGAGCTGTCGGCATACGCTGGTTGATCGTCAAGGTGTGACAGCTGCATTAATTTATTAGACGTATGACAGCGTGTGGCAGAGTTTTCAAAACTGTCAGCATATGCAGACTAAATCATCAAGGTGTGACAACGTTTGGAAAAGGTGTCATTTGATTTAAAACAGCGATTTTCTTTGAAGTTATTAATTCCGACCAGACTATTTTTCTATCTTGACTCGGCAGATAGCGCAACGTTTGGAGCTGTGCGAACGGAACAAAGGACAATTCCTCATTTCTTGCCTGCAACAAGACAAGAGCCCCAGTTAGAGACTTTAATCCACATAAAGGTGACCCATGATTAACATCATTAAATGGCTTTGAGAGGGGTTAATGAAGCGGACTTGCCGCTTCTGAAAAGCAGTGAAGCAGAGAACCAACGAAGCAACGGATTGGAGCACTGGTTCGTTGGTTCAAGCTTCAAGCAGATCCACTGCAGAAGCGGTTGATTGCAGACTCACTGCAGGATCTGCAATCAACGCAGACAAATGATCATCTTCCTGATAAACACCCTCAAAAACAACGGCCACTCTGAAGGACCGATAAGTGAATCGTTAAGCAAAAAAGGCTATTGACGTCGGTGGATCGAATCATAACGATTCTTGAAAAGAACCGGTTTTCAATACCCAACTCTAGAAACCACTCAATTACTTTGGAACTGAATTCAAGGACCATTTAAAATCTGTATCACTTGTATGATTAGACATTAATGAAAACTACTCATATTTTATGAAACATAATCTATTATTTAAAAAAAGTGCACATGCCATCTCAACAACCAGTAAGTAACCATGTCACGCCTCACAGGTCTGCTTCTCTGGGTGTACCCCAGGAATGTTCCATTGAATTTTGCAATCTATACAAAGTAAATCTGGAGAGGAAGTACAGTGGAATACGAGTTGCATCTGTCAACAGTGTGCCATGAAAGGGGAGTGGGGAGTACAAGTCCCATCAGTATATTAGTTACACTTCTTTTTGAAACAGTGCCACCATGTCTCGCAGGCAAAACCCAGGACACACTGAAGGGACTACATTTCCCAGCTTGATTGGGAATGCCTGAGGATCCCCCAGGAGAAGTTGGAGGACTTGGTGGTTTATGATAGAGAAGTGTGGGGTGAGCTGCTTGGTTTAGTGGCACAGTGACTCAGATAAGTGGCAGAAAAATTAATTATTTAAAGAATGCAACTGCTACATGCAACAAGAAGCAAACTGAATTTTATCTGTACATTGTACAGATGGATGAGCTAATTAATGTTACTGAACAAGGCACAAAACGAGATTAAACTGCATTTTTGAGCACTGAACAGACATTTATAGGTGAGGTAAACGTGCAATGTAATTAAATATTTGAAAACCCGGCACAGGATTTATTCATGGTTAGGGCTGTGATTTGACCTGCCAACCTGCCCTTGTTCTTCTTGTCTCATACAGTCAAAACAAAAGTGTTGTGCCATGATGTATGAAACTTAATCCCCCCTTTTTATTCCAGACCATAGTCTTTCAGAATGTGAGCAAAACTGCTTAAACTTACTCAGAACATCTCTTTCTTTGAGACGGAAAAAAATGATGCAATTTGGTACATCCTGGTGTATCGTCATCATTAAATTTTCCTTATCAAAGTTGCCATTTTGTACTGAAAATTGTGTGAAAATGACCAACAGGTAAGAAGCTGTAAGTATCAGTGATGAAGGTTTTCAGGATTTTGTCTGAATTCAAATTTTTTTTTTTTTTTTTTTTGGCTTGATGAACACTCACTGAATTTACTGATCTTGCTAATAGCTGTTGCTGCTATTGACAAATCACAGATGATCATACTTTCTTTTTATTACATTTACACAAACATGAAAAAATAAAAAATAAGAGTAAATCTGTCAATCTTCAATGGCCTTCACAGCAACAGTTACCATATTCAACCACTTTGTGGCACAGACAACAGCAGGGAGGAAGCATGCAGCTTTGACTTGTGGGTGTGAATTGTGCCACTGTTTTCAGACTTTATGACCAATCCCACCTAGCTTACAATATCATCTCGGAAAATTAGCCAATCAGGAATGGCCTTACATCACGTACAGTGATCAACGAGAGAACGGTGGACACCATTTACAGGTAAATGCGATGTGAATTTTTTTTTTTCAGATATTAGAGAATGCACATCACTCCCAGGAACGTGGCGTCTCAGGGAAGATGCAATTTACTGGGTCAAGCGTGGGTGATTTTGCATCTGTTTGGTAGAAACAGAGTGCTGTCCTAAAACTTTGGATCATAATTATTTGGACAGTGTCTGTACACCACCACAACAGAGTTCACATCAATGAATCAAAACTTTCTTTTAAAGGGTTTAACAAAATAAAAACCAATAATTACAGAAGAACTGTAGCTGTTTAGCACAGTTTCTTAATTCTGAAAGGCCATAAGATTCTGGACAAACTAAATGTATTTTTACTACCATCAGGTAATGATACTGAGTTCAGGTTTCCATCCCATGAGTTTATGTTTTGTTTAAACAAATCTATTACGAAGCAACTTTAATGCAGGTGATTAATTTGCCATAGATGAGCCAACTATCTAGGGGTAGGTGATGGTCTAGTGGTTAAGGTGTTGGGCTTGAGACTAAAAACTCCTTGGTTCAAATCCCCACCTGACTGGAAAATCACTAAGGGCTCTTGGGCAAGGCCTTTAATCCCCTATTGCTCCCGTCTAATGCAGATGGAAAAGCGCTATATAAATGCAGTCCATTTAACTATCAACCACACCATGAGTTGCACGCCTGATCTACTTATTTTTGGTTTATGATTAGAGAGTTGTGTGTTAAACTCTCTCTTGTCTTCTTGGAGCCATTTTAAAATAGAAACAGCTCCACCTCCAGAAAGACATCAAACCTGTTCAAAGTTGGATGCCAGGTTGGGTCCCAGCTGGACCACCAGATACCACCAGACCTCCAGCTTGGTGAGCATCAGGGCCTCGGTGCGTACATGAATGGATGTTAGAGGCTGCATCAGGAGCTTCATACGCTTGGCACTGCACAGGATGTCTTCACAAGAAAAAGAAGGAGAAAAATAAGAAGAAAAAGCAAAAGCCTTAGGTATGCTGCAGGAGTAGATACATCCAAGTGTCTGAAGGGCTTATTTTGATTCATCTGAGGTTTCCCTGCAATGAGCTCAGTTTGGACCTGTGCCAGTCCTTCCTGGGACTCCTGTTAGGGTTTAGACACCCATTCTGAAGGGACTCAAGAGCATGGCAGGCAGCAGGTCCAGACAAGCTTCAGCATCTCAGTCTGGCCTAATTTTGGATACAGACTGAACATCAGCTTGTTGGACACCAGTGTTCCATCTTAACGGTGGGTTGTTCTGGAGCAGCATTAAACTATTCACTCACCTGGATTGAGAGCAAAGTTATCTATGAGGCTCTTCCAGGCAATGAATGCAATCTTCTTGATGGTAGGAGAAGATGTCCGGAAACCCAGCTCCTCTAAATGGAGCAGAGAGTTGATAAAGGGACCTCCTCTGTGGAGGATCTGTGGAGAAGTACAGAGAACCATGTCAGCACTCTTCAATCTACAGACCATTTTCTCCTTATTTAAGCTATCCCTAAAAGAGCAAACTCGCCACTCTACTAGTCTGTTTACAAAAATCTGAAATATTATCCAAACTGGATCACACTTCAGAGACAGACATACTTTACCTTTCCTAGCAGTCGAACAAATAAGGGCCAGAGCTTCAGGACATTGGTTTCATTCCTAGACATGAAGAGTTTCTGCAGCTCTGGGATCAGTTTCTGTGAAAAATATTTCAATAAGGTGTTAAATTAAGGATTAAGGCAGACGTAATATGTGACATTAGGACAAGTACCACAACAATGGAGTCGAAACTCCACAAACACACGACTGCATTCTGACAGATACGGGTGAGGACCAGCCTTAGGAAAAGCTCATCGGCCAGAAGAGAAAATAAAATGGACGATCAAGCTGTTCGTGAACCCTGATTCTGGTGTCCACATTTCCTCCTTCAACAGGGACAGAGAGACTCAAAATCACACCAAACACAAAAGCTTTTGCCACCCTTCACCACACCCACGACACAACAGAACTGCCTTGGATCCTGCATGGCAGACAATCGGTCCATTCCCACATCTTGAAAGTAACCATTTATATGCTGCAGCCAGGTGAAATATAGGTGCAGAGACTTAAGCAAAAATAAACAAAAAGTTTGTTCTGCCTGAAAAATGTTTTCACTGCCAAAATCATAAGCTGTTCACTATTGTGAGTGCATCCAGAACATAGTCAGAGCACTTTTCTTGTTCCACATTTTGTTATGTTACAGCCTTATTCCAAAATGGAGTAAATTTTTTCACTTTTTCCTGAAAATTCTACTCACAACACCCCATAATGACAACATAAAAAATAAGTTTTTTTTTTTTTTTTTGCTAATTTACTAATAAAAAAAAAGTCAAGAAATTACGTGTCCATAAGTATTCACAGCCTTTGCTCAATACTTTGCTGATGCACCTCTGGCAGTGATTCCAACCTCACGTCTTCTTGAATATGATGTCACAAGCTTGGTGCACATATCTTTGGGCAGTTTGGTCCATTCCTCTTTGCAGCACCTCTCAAGCTCCATCAGGTTGGATGGGGAGCCTCAGTGCACAGACATTTTCAGATCTCTCCAGAGATGTTCAGTAGGATTCAGGTCTGGGCTCTGGCTGGGCCATTCAAGGACATTCACAGAGTTGTCCTGAAGACACTCCTTTGATATCTTGGCTGTGTGCATAGGGTCATTGTCCTGCTGAAACATGAACCGTCACCCCAGTCTGAGGTCATGAGCACTCTGGAACAGGTTTTCATCCAGGATGTCTCTGTACATTGCTGCATTCATCTTTCCCTCAATCCTGACTAGTCTCCCAGTTCCTCCTGCTGAAAAACATCCCCACAGCATGATGCTGGCACCACCATGCTTCACTGTAGGGATGGTGCCTGGTTTCCTACTAACATGACGCCAAAGAGTTCAATCTTTGTCTCATCAGACCAGATAATTTTGTTTCTCCTGGTCTGAGAGTCCTTCAGGTGCCTTTTGTCAAACTCCAGGTGGGCTGCAATGTGTTTTTTACTAAGGAGTGGCTTCCGTCTGGACACTCTACCATACAGGCCTGATTGGTGGATTGCTGCAGAGATGGTTGTCCTTCTGGAAGGTTCTCCTCTCTCCACAGAGGAATGCTGGAGCTCTGAAAGAGTGACCATCAGGTTCTTGGTCACCTCCTCAATGGAACCGTCAAAGTATCAGAAATGTTTCTGTGCCCGTCCCCATTTTGAAGTTAAAAAACTTGAAATTAAAAGTTTTAGAAATAAAAAAATGATTCTTTAGAAATGTTTGATGTTCATCTGTAAATTAAAACCATAACTTATCTGTTGTTGTTGAGATAATTTCTTGATTAACATTATAAGGAACCTTGGGCAACTACGAGTAAATAAGAAATGGCATGAAAAGTGATGTGTAGCAGCCGATCTGCTCTGTGTAAGCCTGATCCCATCAGATCTCAGAAGCTAAGCAGTGCGGGACCTGGTTAGTACTTGGATAGGAGACCTCTTTGGAACACCAGCGGCTGTGTGCGTTTCTCCAGGTAACACTGGAGTTGCGTCAGAAAGGGCATCCGGTGTAAAACCTGTGCCAAAATATCAATGCGGATCTGGTTATATCCGCTGTGGCGACTCCGAACACACATACACAAAAAAAAAAAAAAAAAAAAAAAAAAACCGGGAGCAGCCGAATGGACAACCAACAATGAAAAATGATGTGTACATTTTTAAGTCTGGTAGATTCATTCATTCAGCATATGTTGAAAAGTTTCTGATGTGGGTTTTTTTTTTAAAATATAAAATATGAAACAGCGGTGTGCTATTTTCTTTGGTTACTCGAAAGTTATTTTTTTATTTATTTTTTTTTAAGTTCAAGTTATTTAAAGTTGAGACTTTTCTTGTAGTTACACCAGTAACAATTAAAAAACTGTGTAGCTTTATTTGGTAAAAATAAAAATAGGTCCAACAATTTATGACTATAAAACAGTCACTCAGCTTGACAGTCATTGATTTAACTTCATGCAGTTAAAGGCAAATGTGAGCTGATGCTCAGACAAATCTGCAAAAACTCTGTTGCTCAAACTCTTGTGGTAATGACTTACAAACTCTCGTCTGTATGCTAACGGCGTTAGCATTTTTAGCAGCTGGGAGCTTCACCTGTTATCTCCACTTAATGTTGATGACTGGAAGAAATACACAGCTCATAAGTTATGTCCACAACAAAGTAAACCCTTAGGAGAACCACCGAGCAGTCCCCAAAAATATGATTTAATAAATTCCTGAACCAAAAACAAAAAATAACCCTTCTTCATCTTCTTCTTTGGAGATTATTGGATTATAGTTTCTTACCTGTTGGTAAGAAACTACAAGTATCAGTGATGAAGGTTTTCAGGACTTTGTCTGAATTCAGATTTTTTTTTTTTTTTTTTGTCTGGCTTGATGAACACGCATCACTGAATTTACTGATCTTGCTAATAGCTGTTGCTGCTATTGACAGATCACAGAGGATCATACTTTCTTTTTATTACATTTACACAAACATGAAAAAATAAAAAATAAGAGTAAATCTGTCAATATTCAATGGCCTTCGCAGCAACAGTTACCATATTCAACCACTTTGTGGCACAGCAAACAACAGGGAGGAAGCATGCAGCTTTGACTTGTGGGTGTGAATTGTGCCACTGTTTTCAGACTTTATGACCAATCCCACCCCCAGCTTAGAATATCATCTCGAAAAATTAGCCAATCAGGAATAGTAAGGGTCGAAATACATTTTTCAACCTACTTGCACTGGTGCTACTCAAAAAAAGTTACTTGCACCAAAAAAAGTTACTTGCACAACCAAAAGTCAGTCTTATATCAACCTTAAGACTCCTCCTCTGATGTGTCAGACTCTTCCTCTCTGGGGAGAGTTTGAGGAGAGAGCAGCAGCATCGTTTTTTTTTTTCCCACGTGCGCGCGCAAATTAACTGTCCGTGAAGATTATTTTATTAACTACACAGATGTATAATAAAACAAATGGTGACTGGTTTATAACACAATTATGACAGAGTTTGAGGGGGTGAGAGAGAGCGAGGAACTACGGCGCTCTGGAAGTGTCATTGCAAAATGTTTTGCATGTGGAGAGAATGTGCACATGTTTTATGATATTGTGCACACGTTTTATTATATTGTGCACACGTTTTAAGCATTGTTTGAGTAAAACAAGGACACGATCTACTTAAACGTGGCCACAATTTGTAAAATGTGTACTCAACATTGTCTTGACACATAAATGTGGCTATTAGCCAACAAACCAGGAGACAGTGTGATACATTTCCCCATTAGAAATGGATCTGGTCAGGGTGTATCATCATGGTTTGGGCGCACAAGGACATGCAGAGAACTCCAGCTACCCAGCATGGCATCATCTGGAGTTTAAGCACATTAAAAAGGATGCTGAGGGCGAAGCGTCTCCCTGTCATGAGGATGACAATTTAGGTCATATTATGGAGTTCATTTTGAACGAAAGGAAAATGTGCACACGTTTTATTAATTCGAGGGCTCAAAGGAAAACGTGTGCACAAATCATCATGGCCAGAAAAAAAATATCACTTTAAGTGACCTCTCCCAGGTTCCGTAAAGGAACCGCAGCGGCAGCCAGTTTTTTTTTTTTTTCACGTGCACGTGTTAACTAATCGTCCGTGAAGATAATTTTATTAACTACACAGATGTATAATAAAACAAATGGTGACTGGTTTATAACACAATGACAGAGTTTGAGGGGGAGAGAGAGAGAGAGGAACCACAGCCAGCCAGTTTTTTTTTTTTTCTTTTCTTTGTTTACATGTGCGCGCACGAACACAACAAACAGAGCACAGCAACTCGCTCCGTGTGTGAGAGGGCAATGAAGGCAACGAAGGGCAACGAAGCCCTGACAAAACAAGAAATGTGGACTTTCGTTGACATCGTTTAACCTTCGCGCAGCTTCATTCCTGCAGCTGGCACTTCGTCAGGATTTTTAAACTGTTGAAAAATTTGAACGAATTCATCCGTGTGTCGTTTTGCTGCCGTTCTTGACGTTTTTTTAAAAATTGTATTAGTTTTTGTAATGCTATTGTTTAATTTGACTTCGTCCTTGACTGAACATTTTCACACAGTGCAGAAGCCGGTTTGTGAGTGCTGAGGCTGCTGCTGTGTTCATGTATCATCGGAAATTACTGAGCAAACTCAGCCTGTTTGCTTGGATTTTTTTTAATCTGGGTGGAGAGTCAGGTTCAATGCACTCAGGCACCTTATATAGGGAAGAATTAATCTTTTGTGTGGATACAATTAATTATTTTGCCACAAGCAACTACTGAATTTGAAACAACAAAAAAGTTGTGTAATTTCCGACGGTACTTGAATGCAGCATTAGCGGCAGCAGCAGCTCCAGCGTGTGCTTATTATTTTTTATTAAATATAACAATATGAGTGTAGGAATGACAATCCAGCCCTTCTGTACATGTGGCAACAGGTAGATAATTTAAAAGATTATATAAAGAGCTGTTCTGGAAGACAGAATTCACGTTGTGGATCAGCTGCAGCTGGTGGAAATAACTACACATGTAAGTCAATGCGTGGCGTTCACATGGACTGATCAATTTACTGCTCTGATACATTCAATCATCTTTACACATTTATTCCCCCTTTTGACAGTTTCCTGTTATAAATCAATATATATGGCTTAGAATATAATACAGTGATAGATCAGCGACCACAGCACACTTTTTTTTTTTTTTTTTTAATTGGAGCAAGACGGCGCACGCACCGTGTCGTCAGACAGTATGGATTCTGATGATGATGGAGATGATCCCTCTTTTGTTCTGGATGAGTAACTAAAGCAGGTCGGTCCACAGACGTGCACACAGATGTCCACAGCTTGTTTGCAGTTTCTCCAGGACTCAGGTGCTATGAGCACTGTTCCAGCACCGAGTCCTGGAACTCAGAGTTGCAGACAGCTCCAGCTGTGGCTCCAGGCACATTTCGTTTAAAGCTTCGAGATCGCTAGTGTCAGGGTTTAGGTTTTGTTTTATTGTTTGCTCTGCTTAGGTTATGTTTTGTGATTTCTTTTGTGGGTTTTTTCTGCTTGGCCTTGGTCTGTCACTTTCTCTCATCTGTCTCTCCTGGTGGTGGGCAGGGCACACTTGGGCCACACCCCTATTCTGGTGGTTTCCACACACCTGCTTCTAATTGGTAGCTCATCACCAGGGTGTATATTAGTTTCAAGGGTTGCACGGTTTACTCGCCTGTTTGTTATGCTTTATGCCTTCGCTTCATAGCCTATCTTTTAAGTTTTTCTCGACCTGTTTTTCTTGCTGTTTTTTGACTGCCTGATTGTTTCTTGGACCACGCCCTTGCCTAATGTTTCTGACACTGTTGCTGATTTTTGACTGCCTTTCCGTGTACCAGACCCTGCTTGTTGTTTTAGTAAAACCTTATCGCCAAATCCCATCTGTGTCTGAGCTCTGCATTTGTGTCCAGCCATGCGGTACCACTGGTCCTGATAGGTAGCTTCGGTTTTGTTAATTTCCTCTTTCGTCCCTTTTGAGCTCTTGCGTCGCAGGCTGTTTGGTGATAAAGCTCTTTCGTCCACCTTTTCCCAACGAATAGTGATTATTTTTACTGTTTCCCTTTGTTCAGGAATCGTCATGTGCCGTGTGACTGGGCCATTACTGGGTCAAGCCTGGGTGATTCTGCATCTGTTTGGTAGAAACAGAGTGCTGACCTAAAACCTTGGATCATAATTATTTGGACAGTGTCTGCAACCCAACATGGCACATTACCACCACTAACTGTTTGGGTGTGGAACTGAATGAATGTATTCGTATGTTATCAAAAATAACCCAGAAATGTTCACCACGCAAATAAAAATGGTGAAAAATATGGATTTCCGGTAATTTCCAGAAATCTTTCATCACTGTTATATGTAAACAGGTGTGTCTTTCCAAATTATGTCCAATCAACTGAATTTACTCCAGGTGGATTCCAATTAAGCTGTAGAAACATATCAGGGATGATCAGTGTCATTATGGGGTATTGTGTGTAGACCTTTGAAGGAAAAAAATGAATTTCATCCATTTTGGAATAAGGCTACAACATAAAGTCCCTCCGGACTTACTTTATGTTGTAGCTCCCTGTTTATGCTCCCTTCTTTGCCGCGCGGTTGCCACAGCAAATCCGAGGTGGAGATGCATGTTGAATTGGCACACGTTTTATGCCGTATGCCCTTCCTGACGAATTCCACATTTCCTGGAGAAATGTAAACTGCTGATGCCGAATGGCCTTCACCCTACTAGGGAAGGCACCGCCATCTTGTCTGCGAACATAGATAGGGCTCTGCAGGGAGGGGAAGACCAGGATTTCACAGCAGGTCAAGCAGCAGGGGATTAGAGACCCTGCAGGGGTTGTGACGAATGTGGGTGTAGGATCCACTAGTTTAGCAGGGAATTTAGTGCAGACAATCCACGGTGGTGACAGTGTTTTTTTTGGGGAGGGAAATTTATCAGGTTGAGACTGTGCCCTGCTTCCGCAGACATGTCCTTAAAAAATATAGAGGGATACAGTGGGGAAAATAAGTATTTGACCCCGTCAGTTTTGCAGGTTTTCCCACCTACAAAGAATGGAGAGGTCTGTCATTTTTATCGTACGTACACTTCAACTGTGAGAGACAGAATCAAAAAAAAAAAAAAAAAAAAAATCCAGTAAATCACATTGTATCATTTTTAAATAATTAGCATATTATTGCATAAAATTAGTATTTGACCCCCTACAAAAACAGAGCTTAACAATTGGTACAGAAACATTTGTCTGCCATTACAGAGGTCAGACATTTCCTGTAGTTCTTGACCAAGTTTTCACACACTGCAACAAGGATTTTGGTCCACTCCTCCATACAGATCTTCTCCAAATCTTTCAGGTTTGGAGTTTCAGCTCCCTCCAAAGATTTTCTATTGAGTTCAGGTCTGGAGACTGGCCAGGCCACTCCAGGACCTTGAAATGCTTCTTACGGAGCCCCTCCTTAGTTGCCCCGGCTGTACATGACCCCATCCATCCTCCCTTCAATACGCTGCAGTCGTCCTGTCCCCTTTGCAGAAGAGCACCCCCAGAGTATGATGTTTCCACCCCCATGCTTCACGGTTGGGACGGTTTTCTTGGGGTTGTTCTCATCCTCTAAACATGGTAAGTGGAGTTGATTCCAAAAAGCTCTATTCTAGTCCCATCTGACCACATGACCTTCTCCCATGCCTCCTCTGGATCATCCAGATGGTCATTGGTGAACTTCAATCAGGCCTGGACATGTGCTGGCTTGAGCAGGGGGACCTTGCTGCCCTGCAGGATTTTAAACCATGACAGCATCATGTGTTACTAATGTAATCTATGTGACTGTGGACCCAGCTCTCTTCAGGTCATTGACCAGGTCCTCCTGTGTATTTCTGAGCTTTCTCAGAATCATCGATTGTGTGTGAACAGGTGTCTTTTATACAGGTAACAAGTTCAAACAGGTGCAATTAATACAGGTAAAGAGTGCAGAATAAGAGGGCTTCTTAAAGAAAAATTAACAGGTCTGTGAGAGCCAGAATTTTTGCTGGTTGGTCGGGGGTCAAATACTTATTTTATGCAATAAAATGCAAATTAATTATTTAAAAGTTATACAATGTGATTTTCTGGATTTTTTGTTGTTTTGTTTTTTTTAGATTCTGTCTCTCACAGTTGAAGTGTACCTACGATAAAAATTACAGACCTCTCCATTCTTTGTAGGTGGGAAAACCTGCAAAAGTGACAGAGTCAAATACTTATTTTCCCATTACTATATTGGATGGCATAGGAATTGAGGATGGCCCGCTGGCTGTTCCAGCAATATTAAAAATTTCATGTCTGCTACCTACAATACGTGTGGAATGTCTCTAACCTAAACCTATTTCCAGGCACCTTAGAAATGTTACTCTGGAACCACCCCTAAACCCAAACAGTTCAATTGTTAATGACGCTGGGGTCCTTAGTTTTGGTCTCATTAACATCAAATCACTCTCCTCAAAATCTCTGTTGACGAATTATCTAATTGTGGATCACCACTTGGATATGACTGGGTTATGTCATGGCTTAAACCTACAGCTGCCCTCCCCTGAAATGAGGCCTGCCCACCGGCATACACATTTAGTCACGTTTCTCGTGGTTCGAAGCAAGGCAGGGATGTTGTTATTATTTATACAACCCCAATTCCAATGAAGTTGGGACGTTGTGCGAAATGTAAATAAAAACAGAATACAATGATTCGCAAATCCTCTTTAACCTATATTCAATTGAATATACCACAAAGACAAGATATTTAATATTCAAACTGATAGACTTTTTTGTTTTTGTGCAAATATTTGCTCATTTTGAAATGGATGCCTGCAACACATTTAAAAAAAGCTGGGACGGGGCAACAAAAGACTGGGAAAGTTGATGAATGCTCAAAGAACACCTGTTTGGAACATTCCACAGGTGAACAGGTTAATTGGAAACGAGTGTCATGATTGGGTATAAAAGGAGCATCCCCAAAAGGCTCAGCCATTCACAAGCAAAGATGGGGCGAGGATCACCACTCTGTGAACAAAGGTGTGAAAAAAAAATAGTCCAACAGTTTAAGAACAATGTTTCTCAACATTCGACTGCAAGGAATTCAGGGATTCTATCATCTACAGTCTATAATATAATCAGAAGATTCAGAGAATCTGGAGAACTTTCTACATGTAAGCGGCAAGGCCGAAAACCAACAACGAATGCACGTGGCCTTTGATCCCTCAGGTGGCACTGCATTAAAAACCAACATCATTGTGTAAAGGATCTTAACGTATGGTCTCAGGAACACTTCAGAAAACCATTTTCAGTTAACACAGTTCGTCGCTACATCTCCAAGTGCAAGTTAAAACCCTACCATGCAAAGCAAAAGCCATACATCAACACCATCCAGAAACGCCGCCGCCTTCTCTCGGCCCGAGCTCATTTGAAATGGACAGATGCAAAGTGGAAAAGTGTGTTGTGTCTGATGAGTCCACATTTCAAATTGTTTTTGGAAATCATGGACATCACATCCTCCAGACAAAAGAGGAAAAAGACCATTCAGATTGTTACCAGCACAAAGTTCAAAAGCCAGCATCTGTGATGGTATGGGGGTGTGTTAGTGCCCATGGCATGGACAACTTACACATCTGTGATGGCACCATCAATGCTGAAAGGTACATCCAGGTTTTGGAGCAACACATGCTGCCATCCAAGCAATGTCTTTTTCAGGGATGTCCCTGCTTATTTCAGCAAGACAATGCCAAGCCACATTCTGCATGTGTTACAACAGCGTGGCTTCATAGTACAAGAGTGCGGGTACTAGACTGGCCTGCCTGCAGTCCAGACCTGTCGCCGAAAATGTGTGGCTCATTATGAATTTCAATTTCAATTTATTTTCATTTATATTGCGCCAAATCACAACAGAGTTGCCTCAAGGTGCTTCACACAGGTAAGGTCTAACCTTACCAACCCCAAGAGCAACAGTGGTAAGGATAAACTCCCTCTGAGGAAGAAACCTCAAGCAGACCAGATTCAAAGGGGTGACCCTCTGTTTGGGCCATGCTACAAACATAAATTACAGAACAATTCACACAACAATTCATGGTCGAATATACAAGAAATGCTGTTGGTGCACAGGACAGGAGGGTCTGCAGCACAAATACAACTCCCATCTCTGGATGGAGCTGCACCTTAAACAGAGAGAAAAAACAGAATCAGGCATCAGAAAGACAAGAAATACAGTATAATTTGTCAGCATTAATCAACAAGAAAAACAGAAGAAATACTAAGGTGATCACCGGCCACTAGCCCTAAGCTTCACAAAAAGACAGAATTTAGGTAAAGTTAAGGCCGAGGCACGCTCCGTTTCCGAATAAAAGAGTAAAAAGCGTAAAACAAAACTGTACCAGTATACTAGCCATACGAAAGGAGTGCGTCTTAAGTCTGGACTTAAGTCTCCACAGAATCTGACTGTTTTATTGATGCAGGGAGATCATTCCACAGAACAGGGGCACAATAAGAGAAAGCTCTGTGACCCGCAGACGTCTTATTCACCCGAGGGACACAAAGTAGTCCTGCACCCTGAGAACACAAAGCCCGGGCCGGTACATAAGGTTTAATTAGGTCAGCTAGGTAGGGAGGTGCCAGTCCATGAATAATTTTATAGACTAGTAGCAGAAACTTAAAATCTGATCTCACTGGGACAGGAAGCCAATGAAGGGAGTACAAAATGGGTGTAATGTGGTTGAACTTTCTGCTTCGAGTCAAAAGTCTGGCTGCAGCATTTTGAACCAATTGAGAGACCTAATGTTAGACTGCGGTAAACCAGAAAATAGAACATTGCAGTAGTCCAATCAAGAAGACATAAATGCATGGATCAGGGTCTCAGCATCAGCATGGGACAAATCTTTGCTATATTTCACAGGTGGAAGAAAACAGTCCTCGTAATATTTCTAATGTGGAGGCCAAAGGACAACGTAGGATCAAAAATTACCCCAAGGTTCCTCACTTTGTCAGTGTGATGTATGACACACGAGCCTAGACTAAGCGTTAACTGGTCAAATTGATGCAGATGTCTCACTGGACTAAGAACCATCATTTCAGTCTTATCATAGTTTAAAAGTAGGAAGTTTCTAGACATCCAACTTCTCACTGATGCAAGGCAATCTTCTAAGGATTTTATGTGGATGAGATTACCAGCAGTTATAACTGAGTATCATCAGCATAGCTGTGAAAGATAACCCCCCCCACACACACACACAAAAAAATAAAATGAGTGAATGCAATGCAATGATTGACAAATGGCCACGCCCCTTTTACGCATTATGACACCTGGCTCCTGTTAGTATCTAGGCTGCACCATCCAGGTCTTTTCAGGACTCTGATGAAAATGTGATTTGCACATCAAAACAGTCTTTTTCCATGTTTTCAGCACCTTAATAAATTTTTCAGCATCTACTTCTGTGTTGCTTCAGCTATAAGTCAGTCCTACCTGGTTGCACCAGATTTCTGTGCTGTACAGAAGCGTGGAGAACTCTCCTTTTTTTATTAAATATCTTGTCTTTGTAGTGTATTCAATTGAGTAGTATTAAGTAGTATTAAGGTTGTAGACTCTCAAATGTCATAAAACTGTCAATCTTGGAGAAACTTTTTAAACAAGAATTAATGTTGAATAATCTCATAAAAAACAGCTGACATGTGTTAACTGAGGAAAACTGTCCTTAAACCCTGTGAAAAGTCAAAGGGTTACACATTGTGTTCGCAAATAAAAACGAACATGACCAGCCGCTACAAGTCCCAACAAACTAAAACTATTTTAAAAATCTGCCTTCAGTTCCAGTGGTCACCTTCCAGGTCCTCTTTGTAGCTAATAATGCATGCTTATAGTCTAAGATAGCATCATGCCATGCAAGGTGGAATACTTCTAATTTTGAATGATGCCATTTCCGTTCTAGACTTCTTTCCTTATGCTTGAGGTCACGCAGGTAATCATTGAACCAAGGTGACTGTGATTTGGGGGAGCGCGGTTTTAACACAGGTGGCGCAATCATGCCGAGTGTAGTTTTGAGCACTGAGTTTAAACTATCCACAATTCTGTCTACTGACTGGGTATTTGTCAAATGTGAAGCTAAAACATCAGGCAGTCTAGATTCGAGTTAAGTCTTAGTTGAGGAGTTGAGGCATCGCTGTAGTGATATATAAGGTGATTGTTCCACTAAACATGGCAGCGAAACTGTAAACTTAATAAGTGACTGATCAGAGACCACTGATGTAAGAGGCATGATGTCAATATTCGTGACAGCAATACCACGTGCAAGAACCAGATCCAGGGTATTTCCAGTAATGTGTATCGAATCCCAAATGCATTGCCGAAATCCTAATGCATCTACAATTTAGTGGAGAAGCTTGAATCTTCGACTGGACTGGGTTGCTTGACGTGAGGACGTTTTGCTTCAAATCGCAGAAGCTTCCTCAGCTAAAATTCTTGCTCTTGTGGTCTGACTTCTGTCTTGACTCTTGTAGAGAAGAATAATCAAGAAGTCACAAAAGCTGGAGTTTTAAACCTAACCAGACCCCCCCTACCGAGAGGCAGACTGCTATAGGCTAGTGACTAAACAACAGCTCTAATTAGCACCTACTGTGCTGTAGTTAGCACCCTCCTAATGACAGGGCAGCTGTCCCTCCTAATGATGGGACAGACCCTCTCCTGATGGCTCCCTTGATGACTCTGCTGATGACGTGAATGACTCATTACCATAAACAAAAGACTGAAACTGCTTTGACCTGAGTACCCCATTGTAAACAGGGGATAAAGCGTGTCTCAGACCGTCTCCCCGGTTAAGGCTGGGTTTCAACATTTCACAAAGAATGCCTCCTTGACCCCTCTCTCAAACCATTTCTTCTCTCTGGCTAATATTTTAACTTCCTTGTCCTCAAACGTGTGGTTAGTGTCTTTAAGGTGGAGATGAACTGCAGCAAGCAACCCAGTCCAGTCGAAGATTCAAGCTTCTCCACTATGTAAACCACCTGGACAACTGAGAGCCTACACAGAAACATCTACAATTTCCATAAATGATTTGCAGAGGGGATCAGAAGGCTTAATTATATGAACGTTAAAGTCACCAATGAACAGAATGTTGTCTGCACTAGTTGACAAGTTAGAGATGAACGCACCAAATTAATCTAAGAATTCAGAATATGGGCCAGGAGGCCTATATACAGTGACAAAGTAATACGGCTGATTTTTATTCTTCTGACCTTGGCAACGCATAATATCCTGAGCAGAGCTAAGAATCAGATGCTCAAACGAGTTATATTTGTGACCCCCAACAGCTAATAAGCTAAACCTAGATTTATAAATAAGAGCAACATCCCCCGCCCCTTGCTTCGCATCACGAGGGACGTGACTAAATGTATATGTTGGTGGGCAGGCCTCATTTAAGGGGAACCAGGTGCAGGTTTCAGCCAGGTTTCACATAGCCCAATCATATCAAAGTGATGATCAATAAATAGATCACTGATCAACAATGATTTTGAGGACAGTGATCTTATGTTAATGAGACCCAGTCTCAGGACCTCAGTGGGGTTGACAGTTGAACTGTTTGGGTTTAGGGGTGGTTCCAGAGTAGCATATATAAGATGCCTAGAAGTAGCTTTACATTTCAGACATTCCACGCGCGTTGTAGGTAGCAGACACGAAATCTTTGCTATTGCTGGACCAACCACTGGGCCATCCTCAATTTCATCATCATCCAATATAGTAACGGGTATTAAGTTTGGAAAGCATATCCCTCTATGATTTTTATGCAGGCCATAGTCTCAACTTGTTGAATTTCACTCCCTGGCAGATAAACTGCACTATCACCATAGTGGATTTTCAGCACTAATTTCCCCGCTAAGCTGATGGATTCCACATCCACATTTGTCATAAGCCTTGCAGGGTCTCTCATCACCTGCTCCACGGCCTGCTGTAAATTCCTAATGTTAACCTCCCTGTAGAGCTCTATCTACACTCAACAAAAATATAAACGCAACACTTTTGGTTTTGCTCCCATTTTGTATGAGATGAACTCAAAGATCTAAAACTTTTTCCACATACACAATATCACCATTTCCCTCAAATATTGTTCACAAACCAGTCTAAATCTGTGATAGTGAGCACTTCTCCTTTGCTGAGATAATCCATCCCACCTCACAGGTGTGCCATACCAGGATGCTGATTAGACACCATGATTAGTGCACAGGTGTGCCTTAGACTGCCCACAATAAAAGGCCACTCTGAAAGGTGCAGTTTTATCACACAGCACAATGCCACAGATGTCGCAAGATTTGAGGGAGCGTGCAATTGGCATGCTGACAGCAGGAATGTCAACCAGAGCTGTTGCTCGTGTATTGAATGTTCATTTCTCTACCATAAGCCGTCTCCAAAGGCGTTTCAGAGAATTTGGCAGTACATCCAACCAGCCTCACAACCGCAGACCACGTGTAACCACACCAGCCCAGGACCTCCACATCCAGCATGTTCACCTCCAAGATCGTCTGAGACCAGCCACTCGGACAGCTGCTGAAACAATCGGTTTGCATAACCAAAGAATTTCTGCACAAACTGTCAGAAACCGTCTCAGGGAAGCTCATCTGCATGCTCGTCATCCTCATCGGGGTCTCAACCTGACTCCAGTTCGTCGTCGTAACTGACGTGAGTGGGCAAATGCTCACATTTGCTGCCATTTGGCACGTTGGAGAGGTGTTCTCTTCATGGATGAATCCCGGTTCACACTGTTCAGGGCAGATGGCAGATAGCGTGTGTGGCGTCGTGTGGGTGAGCGGTTTTCTGATGTCAATGTTGTGGATCGAGTGGCCCATGGTGGCGGTGGGGTTATGGTATGGGCAGGCGTCTGTTATGGATGAACAACACAGGTGCATTTTATTGATGGCATTTTGAATGCACAGAGATACCATGACGAGATCCTGAGGCCCACTGTTGTGCCATACATCCAAGAACATCACCTCATGTTGCAGCAGGATAATGCACAGCCCCATGTTGCAAGGATCTGTACACAATTCTTGGAAGCTGAAAATGTCCCAGTTCTTGCATGGCCGGCATACTCACCGGACATATCACCCATTGAGCATGTTTGGGATGCTCTGGACTGGCGTATACGACAGCGTGTACCAGTTCCTGCCAATATCCAGCAACTTCGCACAGCCATTGAAGAGGAGTGGACCAACATTCCACAGGCCACAATTGACAACCTGATCAACTCTATGCGAAGGAGATGTGTTGCACTGCATGAGGCAAATGGTGGTCACACCAGATACTGACTGGTATCCCCCCCCCAATAAAACAAAACTGCACCTTTCAGAGTGGCCTTTTATTGTGGGCAATCTAAGGCACACCTGTGCACTAATCATGGTGTCTAATCAGCATCTTGATATGGCACACCTGTGAGGTGGGATGGATTATCTCAGCAAAGGAGAAATGCTCACTATCACAGATTTAGACTGGTTTGTGAACAATATTTAAGGGAAATGGTGATATTGTGTATGTGGAAAAAGTTTTAGATCTTTGAGTTCATCTCATACAAAATGGGAGCAAAACCAAAAGTGTTGCGTTTATATTTTTGTTGAGTGTATGTTCGCAGACAAGATGTTGGTGCCTTCCCCAGTAGGGTTGAGGCCATCCGGCATCAGCACGCCACGGCGGCCCCAGAACGAAGGCTAGTTATCAATAAAGCTAAAGCCTTGCTGTCTACAAAATTGCGCCAACCACCTATTTAATGATGTCAGTCTGCTAAATGCCTCATCAGTACCCCGGGAGGGGAGGAGACCAGAGACTATTAATCGATGCCGACACATCTTTCTGGCAAGGTCACAAGTCCTCTCTATGACCATTTTTGTGACCTCTCAGTGCTTCATCCTGATATCATTGGTGCCGACGTGAATAACTATGTGACTATATCTCATGTCATGTTCCTTAGTCTGTCTTCCCTTCTGCAGCATCAGCACCCTAAGATGGGATGCAATGTCGGGAGCTCTGGCCCTAGGAATACATTTAACATCAGCCGGCATCTGTAACCTGAGTTTGCGGGTGATAGAATCCCCTATCACTAAAGTCCGCTGGGGGAGAGCCGATCGTGTGATCAGGGTACCACAACCAGGCACCACGGGTTTCCTCGTCTGGAATGCCCGTAACATCTAACTCCACTGAGCTAAGAAGCTGTTCTAACGTACGGACACAGCTCTCTAAGAGAGCTACCCTATCTTCCAACATCATGCAGGATTTACGGAGGGTGTAAATGTGCACTAAGAAATTCAAGAGTATAGCCAAGCAAGCACGAGCTAAGCAATAATGGATAAGCTAACCACTCCTAAGGCTCACACAGGATTCACACAGACACAAATAAATGAATTCGAATTCACAGCAGTTACACTGAAAAAGTAGCAGCGGTATTAGACTTGTATGAACAAAAAACCCTCCTACAAGTAAGCCATTCCTAAGATTAACACAAGAGTAAACTACTAAGCTAAAATTCACAACAGTTACACTAACCAGTCAACTAACATTAGTATAAAAAAAAAAAAATCAAATGCTGGGGGGGTGTCGAACTAGCTAATGCAAGCTAACCGCTAGCAAAAATGCTAACCACTCCTAAGATTTACACAGGAGTAAAATAATTACCTAAAATTCACAGTAGTTACACTGAAAAAACTAAGTAAACAGGTAAAAAAGAAACAGCTAGAAAAGTAATGACGGGGGAGGCGAGGAGTCGACCTAGCTAGCGAAAGCTAACTGCTAGTGAAAGCTAGCTGCTACCGAAAGCTAACCGTTAGTGATTCACAACAGGACTGTAGTTAAATAACATTCAGAGTAGATACACTTAACCAGAAGAGCGCCAAACAGAAATAAAAGAAATGTATACAACCGTGTAAAGCCAGCGTCAGCGTAAATGAACTGTGAATAGCTCACAATGATGCCATGGAAAAACAAGTAAGAGAAAACATGACCCGGCCTGGAGGAAACCCGGGGCCCTCACCTGGAGCCACGCCTGGACAGAGGGACCATCAGCGCATGCCTGGTAGCTGGGCACAGTCCGAAAAGGCAACGTCAACTTTCCATCTCCACCCTGTGGGCTCGCCACCCACAGGGGGAACCACTGGGGTTAGGGTGCACTGTCCCACATGTGGCAGTAAAGTCGAGTGCCTTGATTAACCAGACATGTTCATGTTTTATTTAGTTTTGTTTTATTTTGTTGCAAAGTTCTTTTCCCTGAACCGAACAAACGTGAAACATGTCACAAGTCTGCAGCTGTGTTTTTAGTTTAACCACAGTGAGTACATGTAGAGAGACATTGCTTCATTGGTTCAAAGCAAAGCCACGCCTCGCTCAACTTGGGGAGTGTCTGCCAATGTTCCCACGAAGAAAGAGAGGAGAAGGACCGTGGCTCATAGCAAGCAGTAAACAGAGCGGAGAGGAGTGAAAATTCACACAGTCCCTTCCGCCGCAGTCCACGCCGACATTGCTGCTGCTTTGATTAGCGCAGAATGGGATGTTGCTTTGACAGTGAGACTATCATATTTCGGCCCCAAAACACGCATGACACCACGTGCGCACGCGTATGTGTGGTTAAATTTTCCAAATGACGGAAATCCGTTGCGGTGACGGAGAACTTTAACCCATGATGTATGTATATATGGGGTGGGCGTTTATAAGCTTTGCTTCTGCTCACCCCCTTTTTGGTCACACATGTCACTGTGGAATTGTCGTGTATCAGTTTTTGTCATTGTCGAGTTTGTGTGCCAAAATAAACAAATAAATAAAATAAATAAATTCAATTGCACAGTGGGGCAAAGCTCACTCATGGTACACTGAGTCCCAAACAGAAAGTGCCAAATTTTGAGTCCACAGTGAAGCAGGAAATGTCAAATGTTAAACACTTCCTGGATCGACACTTCCTGGATTGACAATACAGGAGATTTCACGGGATCTCGCAGGAATTCAGGGGCAAGTTAAGACTGAAACAGGAAGTGCCAAATTTTGAGCCCACACTGAAACAGTTTCCTGCATTTTAATGTGAATTATTGTATATAACTGTTTGTGCTACATTTTTACATATGTTATTGAAATTTACAATTTATATTTGCATTCTATGTTATAAAAATGGCTTGTTAAACATATTTCTGGTTTTCACAGTAAAAAAAACTAACTTTTTTCAGATTCAAATTTTAGGTTTTGGAGTGAATTTAGGGTCACTGTTTTAATGCAGTATGTCAGAATGAAAGAAAATGGTATAGTCACACAGGTGAGGTTGTGCTAAAAAATATGATACCAAACAAGGCCAGGGAAACAGTTTTTAAAGGTAAATTATGAAAGTAAAACCAAAAGTAGTCAAAAACGCTCAATTATAACCAAGACTCCAGGGGGTTAAACGCACGGTTCACCTTGGACAGGCCACCAGTGCATCGTAGGTGAAGTCTGTCAAATTACTGACAGAAGTACTCACAGAGGACATCATGGGCTCGATGACTGTAGCCACCTCCATCTGTTTCTCCAGCAGAACAGGCATTCCCATCTCCATAGCTGCAGCAGCCCGAAGACGCACTTTGGGAGCAGAGTGCACCACCAAGGGGATGACCAGTTTTGCCCACCGCACAGCCCCAGTAGCCATGTCTTGGGGGACCTGTTCCAGCATCCTACATACAGACACACAAAATATTAAGGCTAATTGCAGGCTTATTTACATAAAATATTGACCAATACTAAAAATATGCAACGGTTTGGTGTTCAGGGATACACAAAGCCAAGGTTAATAAAGGTTTCCTTACAACCCAGCCACCTAGGCTACTGGTTCACACAACCCGACCCAACACCCAGTCCATGCAAGCACTGAACACTACAGGATCAGAACACATCCCCAAGGAACACCGGTTTTCACTGAACTCAAGAGTCTCTGCCTCCACTCCATGCAGCAATCACAGTATAGGCTGGCTATGATTTCCAGTAACTTCTTAAGGTTCCATGAATTCTCATGATGTGCCAGAGAGTAGTCCAATCAACTGAATTAAACGCTTTTCAAAAATCAAAATAGGCTGCAAAGAAGCACAGGTGATATTCAGCTTTCAGGCTCCTCTCCTGTGGAACCAGCTCCCAATTCAGATCAGGGAGACAGACACCCTCTCTACTTTTAAGATTAGGCTTAAAACTTTCCTTTTTGCTAAAGCTTATAGTTAGGGCTGGATCAGGTGACCCTGAACCATCCCTTAGTTATGCTGCTATAGACGTAGACTGCTGGGGGGTTCCCATGATGCACTGTTTCTTTCTCTTTTTGCTCTGTATGCACCACTCTGCATTTAATCATTAGTGATCGATCTCTGCTCCCCTCCACAGCATGTCTTTTTCCTGGTTCTCTCCCTCAGCCCCAACCAGTCCCAGCAGAAGACTGCCCCTCCCTGAGCCTGGTTCTGCTGGAGGTTTCTTCCTGTTAAAAGGGAGTTTTTCCTTCCCACTGTAGCCAAGTGCTTGCTCACAGGGGGTCGTTTTGACCGTTGGGGTTTTACATAATTATTGTATGGCCTTGCCTTACAATATAAAGCGCCTTGGGGCAACTGTTTGTTGTGATTTGGCACTATATAAAAAAATTGATTGATTGATTGATTGATTGATATTCACACTTGTGTTCCATGAGTACTCGCAAAGCTAGAATGCAGCCGATGGTTGACTTATTGGTTGTGAAGACAAGCTGCTTTGGACGCTAAGTAGCAAGTAGCTGAATCAAATCCCATTAACAACAATCCTTGCAAGCACCTTCCCCGGCACAGAGAGCAGTGTGATACCCCTATGGTTGTTGCAACCCATGTGATCACCCTTTTCTTTCGAGATTGAGAAATGATACATTTAGAAATTTGTTGCATTGTTGCCATGCCACACCTCACTGAACTCTTCCTCAATGCACCATACCACTGGCATGCTGGGTGCTGGTTTTACAATGCAGAACATAACCAGGTGTTTAAATGTTCATGAGTCGACTATCAGCTGGTTAAGAAAGAGGGTCTGTAACACAGGGAGGGGACATGTCAAACCCATAGAACACCGATGGGATATTCTGGATGATCGTGTTCGCGCTTGTATCCAGATACTGAACTCTTTTGTTCAACCATTCCTCAATAGAAAATTTACCATTTAGTGGGTTCCATGTGCAGAAGATTAGCTGCATTAATTGCTCCACATGGTGGTCACCCATGCTACTGACTCTGATTTGATCCAGAACGTTACCCTTCTGTTTATCCACTTGATGAACTCAAACACACTTTCATTTACGGCTGTATGTGACACTCTGTACAAATCTGACAGAAATTTTACTCAAAGCAATTTTAAAACAAACATTCTTTCTGAAACATCAATGAAGAAAATGAATGTGATTTTTACTTCCCGAAATGGAGCTCTTAAAAAGCTCTACAGCTCATAATGTACACGAGATGAAAGTGTTGATCTATTATGATCAAAGCTCAGTGAGCAGGACGAAAAATTATCTTTAATCTCACTCGATTCCCTCTTTGATGTTATTTACAGCTTAAATTTGTTTAATTCTATTTTTCCATTAAGCAAAAATAATTTAAGTATTGCCTGCCTAGCCACAATACTATCAATAATAGATATCTGCAAAATCTCACATCCGGGCATTGCTTCTCACTAAAAATGGACAAATCTGATCCTAGTTCCAGATCCTTTTTTGCTGCAGGTTGTCATGTTCATGTGTTGCCTGACCAGGCTATCTCTGCACTGCCTCCCTACAGGCTTCCTGCAGTATCAGCAGGAAATTGTCATTTTGCTTAGATGCTACTAGCTTCAGGGAGCAGGCAGCGTGGGAGGCTGAGACGTCGCTGATGGAGGAAAAGAGAAAACTTGGCAAAGAAAGCACTCAGGGGCAGAAACAAACAGCACAGACCCTTGAGCGTTTGGAAAAAGCTGTGACCGTTATTAAAGGGCAGCTGGGTGACAACCAGGAAAGGATTTGTGAGCTGGAGGGGAGAGTGAATGAAATGGAGGATAAGAAGGCAAGGCAGCATCGTGTGCTATGGCATATGAAGAACAACTCACAGCTGTTTGTGACAATCTACAAAACAGGCTGAAACTAAACAACCTTCGAATATTCCAAATCCCAGAGGGGAGTGAACAAGGAGATGTGGCTGCTTTTGTGAAAGCCTTGCTTCCCAAGTCTGCGCGTGGTTTACTCAGGTTTATATTTGAGCTGAAAGGCTGCACCTTACCCTTCGCTGTACTTGTTACAATGACAATAAAGAATCTGTATCTGCGTAATTCGAACTGTGCCCCATACTCAAATTTTGTTTAAAATTAAAAGAAAAGGAATAAAGGGGGTAGAGACGCAGTACTACTGTAGTTTAACCCACTGACCGTATGACGACATTCAAGGCCTCATGCTCCATGACTACTGACTGGACGTCCTCCCGACTCCACACATTTTCCAGGACGCCCAAAACAGAAGATGCCTGAGTGGACAAAACAATATTGATCAGCAGAGTATGACTTACATCCAAACATTAGTATTATGGGCAGGCAGAGACTCACTTTCTGAGAAACCACTTCAGGACAGAAGCTCTGTTTAGAGATGACCCACAGCGCTCTGGTGCAGGTGTTCTTATCTGTGGACTTCACCACCAAAGAGCAAAGCTCTGACAGGATTTCTGCTGCAACATTCTCTGCAAAACAAGGACAGAAGCACCTGACAGCACCATGTGATGATCACCATGATTACCGCCACTAGGACACGCATTACACCTTATAATGGTCACCCCCTTAATTAGATTAGACAGAGCTTTATTGATCCCTTGGGAAGACTCCCTCAGGGAAATTGAGGTTCCAGCAGCACATGGTAAGAAGCACACAGGGCATCAAAAGTGAAAGTAAAAACAAAAAAGTTTGCAAATTATATATACACCAGACATACTGATCAATACTGGTTTACTGGCTACTACTGTTCCTCTCCTTCCTGTCCCGTTTTGTTACTCCTCTTTCCCCCCGAGTGAGGAGTTCTCCAGTCTGATGGCCTGAGGGACAAAGGAGTTTTTCCAGTCTGTTAGTCCTGCACTTGTGAAGGAGCAGTCTGTGGGTGAAGAGGCTCCTCTGGTTGACGGTGTGCAGAGGGTGACTGGCATCGTCCATAATGTCCAGCAGTTTGTCCAGTGTTCTCCCCTCTGCCTCCATCACCAGAGAGTCCGGCTTCATGCCACCATGGAACCAGCCCACCTGATCAGTCTGTCCAGCCTGGCTATGTCCTTCTTGGATGTGCTGCCCCACCAGCACACCACAGTGTAAAAGAGGACGCTACCTACTATGGACTGGTAGAACATCCACCGGAGTTTCCTGAAGATGTTAAACGCACAGCCTCCTCAGAAAGTACAGTCTGCTCTGTCCCTTCCTGTACAGGTGGTTGGTGTGTGTTGTCCAGTCCAGTTTGCTATCCAGCCACAGCATGAGGTACTTGTAGGAACCCACAGCCTCCACCTCAGCTCCCTCAATCAGAACTGGTCACAGTCTTGGTCTGGACGTCCCAAAGTCAATGATCAGCTCCTTTGTCTTCGAGGTGTTGAGCTGTAGATGGTTTGTGTGGCACCAGGCAGCTTCACAGGAGCAGCAATCCTTGTTCGTGGTATCGCTGTCACAAATACTAACATTATGCGTCTTGTGTCAGTGGTGTCAGATCACACACTTATCAAGTTTACGGAGTCTTTAAATAGGTAGCTGGCACAACTACGTAGACGGGAAGGCTTTAGTTTCATTGATAACTGGCCTCCTTTTTGGGGTCACCGTGGCTTGCTGATGCTGGATAGCCTTCACCCTACCAGGGAAGGCACCTCCATCTCATCTGCAAACACAGATAGAGCTTTACAAGAAGGGTAACATTAGGACTCTACAGCAGGCACCAGAGCGGGTGATTAGAGAACCTGCAGGGCTTACGACTAATGGTGGCATGGAATCCATTAGCTTAGTGGGAAAACTGGCACAGAAAATCCACTATGGTGATAGTGCAGTTTATGTGGCAGGGAGGGAAATTCTCAAGTTGAGACTGTGACGCTGTTTCCACAGACATGTCTATAAAGAGCACAGAAGGATACGTTTTCAAACTGTCAAACCCACTGAGTTCCTCAGTTTGGGTCTCCTTAACATAAGGTCACTGTCCTCAAAATCACTGTTGATAAATGTTCTTATTATGGAACACCACTTACAGTCCCTTCACAAGTAACACAAATTTGTGCAAAAGAAGAAAAAGGCCGAAATACTACAAAAAAAAAAAAAAAAAAAAAATGGGGAGGCACGACAAATTCCACCTGCTGTCAGGAGGGACACACGGTCAGACAGGCGTGAACGATCATGCAGTGACAGTTTCGTGCATGCCCATGGCACATGCACGAACACCGTGCAAGCACATGGAAAGCCACGCCCACACAGCAGCAGAGCAATAACATGCTGTGCATATGTACATAAATGAACGAAAACGTGTAAGCACAAAATTAATGTGACAGCACAGACTCAGAACATTATATGAACAATGAATGTACTGTTTAAATGTAAGACAATCGTGTTACTGGTCATGAATCTGTTCTCACTGTAAATAAATAAACAATTTATACTTGATTCTTGTTATAAAGAGGGATGATGGAGCATGAGATTGGCCGGAGAATCGGTGCAGCAGTGGCTGTATTGTATTCACTCTACTGTACTGTTGTGACAAAAAGGGAGCTGAGCCAAAAGCTGAAGCTCTCGATGTACTGGTCAATCTTCGTTCCTACTCTCACCTATGGTCATGAGGGTTGGGTCATGACAAAAAGAACTAGATTGCATGTACAAGCGGCCGAAATGGGCTTCCTCAGGAGGGTGGCTCGGAGTACAGTCGCTGCTTCTTCGTGTTGAAAGAAGCCAGTTAAGGCGGTTCAGGCATCTGGATAAGGATGCCTCCTGGGTGCTTCCCGAGGGAAGTGTTCCAGGGATGTCCATCTGGGAGGAGACCCCAGGGAAGACCCAAGACTAAGTGGAGAGATTATATCTCCACACTGGCCTGGGAATGCCTCAGGATCCCCCAGTCAGAGGTGGTCAATGTGGCCCAGGAAAGGGAAGTTTGGGTCCCCTGCTGGAGCTGTTGCCCCACGAGCTGAACCCGGAAAAGCGGTTGAAGATAAATGAGTGTTATAAAAAGCAGACTTAGTCTCCGCCCAGACGTACACCAGGAAGTAATGAAATGAGAGTGGATTACTGTTCTTCCTTTTATGTTTTACCTGAATTACCTGATGCTCCCATGTCATGAACACATCAGCCAGCATGGCGTGTCCAGCATGCAATGATCCGCTGGTGACCGCGCTGCAAATGCGATATGTGTTTTAATTATTACAATGTGGGGAAATCCTGCAGACAGGGCTGTGAAATGAAAATTGTGAAATCCGAGGAAAATTTGCAGGGGGGGGGGGGGGGGTACAGCTCCCCAGGAGCCGGGGTCTAGGGCCCTGTGGGGCCCCAGAATTAAATTTTTATCTAATGATACTTTTTCAGCATCTCCTGGAAGAACAAATCTCAAAATTAGTGGATATTTAAATGATCCTATATTCAACCTTTTATTTGACCTGTCAATGATGATGTTGAAATAACAGAATACGACGTGGAAGTAGGACCTGGAATGATTTTCCTTTTAATTGTAAACCAAATTATGCATTAACTCAGAACAATTAAACTACATTAAATTTATGAAGACTGAAAAGACTGTTAAAGCATTTCAAAAACCACAGCTAAAGATTGTAGAATATTTTGGAAAACCATGGTAAAATATTAATAACATACATTATAGTAAAAAGTCACATATTCTTGTGTAAATTCATGCAGCCTAAATCCATTCAAAGCCACAATGTCTTTTTTACAATGAAAGAATGTCTAGACTAGCGAAAAAAGTCACATAATCTTGTCTAAAATCCTGTTTGAATAGCAGAATGTTTATTTTCCAGGAAGAGAAAAATTCTTACCGTGTTTTCCTGAGAGGGCAGTTTACTTATCCCGTTTCTTTTGTTTCAGGTATGTTGATGAAGCCAGTGACGATTCCACGGATTCTTGTCCTTATAAGACTTGTTCAAACAGTCTTTCTCGCCATCTCTCTGTGCGACGTCGCTCCGTGACACAGACACGGACCTGCTTTACGACAACTGTAGTAACAGCTACGCTTTGAGTGGCATTTTTCCACTGCGAAACTCCGCGGATCCGAGAAACTGATTTGTATCTGTAACACACAGATCAGTGTCCGCGGACCTATAAAACTTACACGATGTCGTACAAAAAGAGAACGCTCTGCGCTAAGCATTTTAAAAACTCAGTGATGTTCACGATTAAAGAGTACAACACTAACACCCCACCCTACCTCCCCTTGGTAAAATCTGCGGAATCCCGTGGATCCGCGGAGTTTTCACAGCCCTACGCAGACACACACGCCTCGTGGTGGAGTCCTGTGAGGTGATTTTCTGCATGGCATGATATTCACCAGCGTAAGATAGTAAGAATCTTACAATCAAGATTGAGCAGACTGATAGGTCTAAAATTGGAAGGATCTGCGTCTTTACCCGTTTTGGGAATTAGTGAGATTACCGCGTCGTTTAAAGATGGAGCTACACAACCCCTATCAAATATCTCTTGATACACCCTTTGTAAAACTGGACGGTACGTAAGGTTTAATTAGGTCAGCTAGGTAGGGAGGTGCCAGTCTGTGAAAAATTTTATAGACTAGTAGCAGAACCTTAAAATCTGATCTCACTGGGACAGGAAGCCAATGAAGGGATGCCAAAATGGTTGTAATGTGGTCGAACTTTCTGCTTCGTGTCAAATGTTAATTATTATTGTATGGCCTTGCCTTACAATATAAAGCGCCTTGGGGCAACTGTTTGTTGTGATTTGGCGCTATATAAAAAAAAATTGATTGATTGATTGAAAGGTCTGGCTGCAGCATTTTGAACCAACTGGAGACCCCTAATGCTGGACTGAAGTAAACCAGAAAATAGAACATTGTTGTAGTCCAGGGGTGGCCAAGTTCGGTCCTTGAGAGACACCTTCCTGACACTCGTAGTTGTCTCCCTGCTCCAACACACCTGAATCCAATGAAAGGCTCATTAAAAGTCTGCTAATGAGTCTTTCATTGGATTCAGGTGTGTTGGAGCAGGGAGACAACTAAGAGTGTCAGGAAGGTGGCTCTCGAGGACCGAACTTGGCCACCCCTGTAGTAGTCCAATCTAGGAGAGAAACACATGGATCAGGGTTTCGGCATCAGCCATAGACAGGATGGGACAAGTCTTCGCTATATTTCGCAGGTGGAAGAAAGCAGTACTCGTAATATTTCAAATGTGGAGGTCAAAGGACAATGTAGGATCAAAAATTAGCCCAAGGTTACTCACTTTGTCAGTGAGATGTATGACACCCAAGCCTAGGGTAAGCGGTAATTGGTCAAATTGATGCCGATGTCTCAATGGACTAAGAACCATCATTTCAGTCTTATTAGAGTTTAAAAGTAGGAAGATTCTAGACATCCAATTTCTCACTGATACAAGGCAATCTTCGAAGGATTTTATGTGGATGAGATTACCAGCAGTTATTGGCATGTATAACTGAGTATCATCAGCATACATGTGAAAGGTAATCCCAAAGTGCCGCAATTTGTGCTATATGAAGGGAGAAAAGTAGGGGGCCCAAGACGGACCCCTGTGGAACCCCAGGTAGTGTTACTGTACAAAACACAGTGAGAACAACTGGTCAAGTATGACGTCAACCATGCAAGGGCACTCCCAGTAATCCCAAAGTGATATTCCAGCCAATCAAGTAAAATATGATGATCCACTGTATCAAATGCAGCACTGAGATCTAACAGCACCAGAACCGTAGTGGTGTCTGAATCCATTGCAAGCAGAAGATCATTCACCACTTTAGTGAGAGCCGTCTCTGTGGAATGATATTTTCTAAAAGCAGACTGCAGTGGCTTAAAGAGATTATTCTCAGTAAGACAGTCTACGAGCTGCCGTGACACCACTTTTTCCAGAATTTTAGAGCAAAATGATAGATTTGACCATGATCAGTAAAAGATCAAGGACCGTGACGTCACCCAGTATGGTGGAGCCGGGATCCCCACCCTGGAGCCAGGCCTGTGGTTGGGGCTCGCGCGTGAGCACCTGGTGGTTGGGACTTAGCCCATGGGGCCCGGCCGGGCTCAGCCCGAAAGAGTGACATGGGCCCGCCCTCCTGTGGGTTCACCTCCTGCAGAGGGGGCCATGGGGGTCGGGTGCAGAGAGGATTGGGTGGTGGTCGAGGGCAGGAGGCCCGGCGGCCCGGTCCATGCTCACAGCCCCTGGCTGTTGGGACGTGGAATGTCACCTCACTAAGGGGGAAGGAGCCTGAGCTTGTGCGGGAGGTTGAGAGATACCGACTAGAGATAGTCGAGCTCACCTCCACGCACAGCTTGGGCTCTGGTACCCAACTCCTGGAGAGGGGATGGACGCTTCATTTTTCTGGCGTCACCCACGGGGGTCGCATTGCTTACTGCTCCCCAGCTCAGTCGCCAAGTGCCGGAGTTCACTCCGGTGAACGAGAGGGTCGCATCCCTACGCCTTCGGGTCGGGGACAGGTCTCTCACCGTTGTCTTGGCCTACGGGCCGAGCAGCAGTGCAGAGTACCCGGCCTCCTGGAGTCCCTGGGAGAGGTACTAGATAGCGCTCCGACTGGGGACTCCATTGTTCTCCTGGGGGATTTCAACGCCCACGTGGGCGGCGACAGTGAGACCTGGAGGGGGGTGATCGGGAAGCACGGCCTCCTCGATCTGAACCCGAGTGGTGTTCAGTTGTTGGACTTCTGTGCTAGTCACAGTTTGTCCATCACGAACACCATGTTCGAGCACAAGGGTGTCCATAAGTGCACGTGGCACCAGGACACCCTGAGCCGGAGGTCGATGATCGACTTTGTAGTCGTATCATCTGACCTTCGGCCATGTGTCTCGGACACTCAAGTGAAGAGAGGGGCAGAGCTGTCGACTGATGACCACCTGATGGTGAGTTGGTGAGTTGGGAGGCAGTGCAGAGAGGGTAGGAAGCCGGTAAGACCTGGCAGGCCCAAACGTATCGTGAGGGTCTGCTGGGAACGACTGGTGGAACCCTCTGTCAGCGAGGTCTTCAACTCCCACCTCCGGAAGAGCTTCTCCCAGATCCCGGGAGGTTGGAGACATGGAGTCCGAGTGGACCATGTTCTCCACCTCCATTGTTGATGCGGATGCTCGTAGCTGTGGTCGCAAGGTCTCTGGTGCCTGTCGCGGCGGCAATCCCCGAACCTGGTGGTGGACACCGGAAGTTAGGGATGCCATCAAGCTGAAGAAGGAGTCCTACTTATCTTTGTTGGTAGGTGGGACCCCAGAGGCAGCTGACAGGTACCGGCAGGCCAAGCGTGCCGCAGCCCGTGCAGTCGCAGAGGCAAAAACCCGGGTCTGGGAGGAGTTCGGGGAGGCTATGGAGAAGGACTATCGGTCGGCCTTGAAGAGATTCTGGCAAACCGTCCGACGCCTCAGGAGGCGGAAGCAGCTCTCCACCAGCACTGTTTACGATGCGGGTGGGGAGCTGTTGACCCTGACTGGGGATGTTGTCGGGCGGTGGAAGGAGTACTTCGAGGATCTCCTCAATCCCATCGTCACGTCTTCCAAAGAGGAAGCAGAGACTGGGGACTCGGAGGCGGACTCATCCATTACCCAGGCCGAAGTCACCGAGGTGGTTAGAAAGCTCCTCGGTGGCAAGGCTCCTGGGGTGGCTGAAATCCGTCCTGAGTACCTTAAGTCTCTGCATGTTGTGGGGCTGTCTTGGCTGACACGCCTCTGCAACATCGCGTGGCGATCGGGGACAGTGCCTCTGGATTGGCAGACCAGGGTGGTGGGCCCTCTGTTTAAGAAGGGGGACCGGAGGGTGTGTTCCAACTATAGGGGGATCACACTCCTCAGCCTCCCCGGTAAGGTCTATTCCAGGGTACTGGAGAGGAGAATTCGACCGATGGGGGGGAGTGCTCCGGGATTACGGGGTCCGGGGTCCTTTGTTAAGGGCTATCCGGTCCCTGTACGACCGTAGCAGGAGCTTGGTTCGCATTGCCGGGACTAAGTCAAACCTGTTCCCAGTGCACGTTGGCCTCCGCCAGGGCTGCCATTTGTTACCGGTTCTGCTCATTATTTTTATGGACAGAATTTCTAGGCGCAGCCAGGGTGTAGAGGGAGTCTGGTTTGGGAACCACAGAATCTCGTCTCTGCTGTTTGCGGACGATGTGGTTCTGTTGGCTTCGTCAAATCAGGACCTTCAGCATGCACTGTGGCGGTTTGCAGCCGAGTGTGAAGCGTCCGGGATGAAAATCAGCAACTCCAAATCCGAGGCCATGGTTCTCGACCGAAAAAAGGTGCTTTGCACTCTTCAGGTCGGTGGAGTGTCCTTGCCTCAAGTGGAGGAGTTTAAGTATCTCTGGGTCTTGTTCACGAGTGAGGGACGGATGAAGCATGAGATCGATAGACAGATCGGTGCAGCACCTACAGTGATGCGGTCGCTGTATCGGACCATCGTGGTGAAGAGAGAGCTGAGTAGGGGGGCAAAGCTCTCGATTTACCGATCGATCTACATTCCGATCCTCACCTATGGTCATGAGATTTGGCTCATGACCGAAAGAACGAGATTGCGAGTACAAGCGGCCGAGATGAGTTTCCTCCGCAGGGTGGCTGGGCGCTCCCTTAGAGATAGGGTGAGGAGCTCGGTCACTCAGGAGGAGCTCAGAGTCGAGCCGCTGCTCCTCCACGTCGAAAGGAGTCAGTTGAGGTGGCTCGGGCATCTTTTCCGGATGCCCCCTGGGCGCCTCGCTGGAGATGTGTTCCGGGCACGTCCCACTGGGAGGAAGCCCCGGGGAAGACCCAGGACACGCTGGAGGGACTACATCTCTCGGCTGGCTTGGGAACGCCTTGGGGTTCCCCCGGAGGAGCTGGAGAAGGTGTGTGTGGATCGGGAGGTCTGGGCGGCTTTGCTTGAGCTGCTGCCCCCGCGACCTGACTCCGGATAAAGCAGAAAAAAAATGGATGGATGGATGGATGATAGATTTTATATCAGCCGATAGTTTTTCAATACACTAGGGTCAAGATTAGGTTTCTTAAGTAATGGTTTAATCACTGCAGATTTGAAACATTTAGGAACAGATCCAGAAGTTAAAGAAAGATTATTAATTTCCAGCACAGGCGGCCCAAGAGTGGGCCACAGGTCCTTAAACAGTTTTGTTGGTATAGGATCAAATACACAGGTTGTGCTTTTTGTTGACGTTACAAGTTTTGTCAGCATGCCTAGAGAGATACTCTCAAATCCTGTAAATCTAGGTAATACCTCAGTACTAGGGCATGCTGGGAAATGTCTTTCCCAGCATGTGTTCTATTTTTGTCTCAAAGTAATCCAGGAAATCTTGTGCTGTAAAAGGAGAGTGAACTACAGGTGGTTGTCCATGAATATGTGTTGCCCACAGTGTCGAACAAGAACTTTGAGTTATGCTTGTTTTTGTTGATCAAATCAGAGTAATAGGTCCACTTTGTAGCCAGTAATTCATGCTTACAGTCTAAGATAGCATTACTCAGAACTCAGAAGTTTATTGCCATTGCCAATGAACAGGATTCACAGACTAGGAATGTGCTTTGGTATAATGGTGCAACATTAAGGAGAGAGCAATATAAAATGCTAAGATAAAATATGTGCTAACGTAAGATAAAATATGAAATATAAAAGGCTATGTGCAACAACACAAAGAGAACAACAGTGCAGTAGGAGGAGTGCAATTAAAAACCAAAGTACATCTGTCTAAAGTGACCCATGATAAAATGATAAAGTGACAGAGTTAAGGTTAAGGTGACTGAGTTATGAAGTGTTCATGAGTCTAACGGCAGAGGGGAAGAAACTGTTCTTATGGCGGGAGGTTCTGGTCCGGATGGACCGTAGCCTCCTGCCCGAGGGGAGTGGTTTGAAGAGACCGTGTGCAGGGTGAGAAGGGTCAGCTGTGATCCGACCTGCTCGGCCCAGAGTCCTGGAGACGTGCAGGTCGTGGAGAGATGGAAGGCTACAGCCGATCACCTTCTCAGCAGAGGCCACAATGCGCTGCAGTCTGTGTCTGTCCCTGGCTGTGGCCCCAGCGTACCACACCGTGATGGAGGAGCAGAGGATGGACTCGATGATGGCCATGTAGAACTGCACCATCAGCTGGGCAGGCAGCTTTGCCTTCTTCAGCTGCTGCAGGAAGTACATCCTCTGCTGGGCCTTCCTGATGAGGGAGCTGATGGTTGACTCCCACTTGAGGTCCTGGGTGATGGTGGTGCAGAGGAAGCGGTGACAGTCCACAGTGGTGATGGGGCTGTTGGTGAGGGCAAGGGAGGGCGGGGGGGCTGTGGCTTTCCTGAAGTCCATGATCATCTCCACTGTTTTCTGGGTGTTGAGCTCCAAGTTGTTGCTGCTGCACCAGGTCACCAGCCGGTCCACCTCCCTCCTGTAGGCAGACTCATCCCCATCCGAAATGAGTCCGATGAGGGTGGTGTCGTCCGCAAACATGATGAGCTTTACGGAGTTGTGGCTGGAGGTGCAGCAGTTAGTGTACAGGGAGAAGAGCAGAGGGGAAAGGACACAGCCCTGTGGAGATCCTGTGCTGAGAGCCAGAGTGTTTGAGACATTCTTTCCCAGCCTCACACGCTGACTCCGGTCCGTCAGGAAGTCTATGATCCACCTGCAGGTGGAGTCGGGCACGTGGAGCAGAGAAAGCTTGTCCTGGAGCAAAGCCAGAAGGATGGTGTTGAATGCAGAGCTGAAGTCCACAAACAGGATCCTAGCGTAGGTTCCTGGGGAGTCCAGGTGCTGCAGGATGGAGTGCAGGGCCAGGTTTATGGCGTCATCTACAGACCTGTTGGCTCTGTAGGCAAACTGCGGGGGGTCCAGGAGGGGGTCTGTGATGGACTTCGGGTGGGATAAAACCAGGCGTTCAAAGGTCTTCATGACTACAGACGTGAAAGCCACAGGCCTGTAGTCATTAAGTCCAGTGACCCGTGGTTTCTTGGGGACTGGAACTATGATGGAGGACTTGAAACAGACTGGAACATGGCATGACTCCAGGGAGGTGTTGAAGATCCCCGTGAAGACTGGGGCCAACTCAGCGCAGTGTCTCAGGGTGGCATGAGAGAGACAGTCTGGGCCCAGGGCCTTACGTGGATTCAGCCTTTTGAGATGTCTTCTCACATCCTCCTCTTGGACCGAGAGGGCAGCGGTGAGAGGGGGGAGGTCCAGAGTGTTTGAATATCCAGTTGTGTGGGGGGTGGGGAGGTGTGAGTCCATGATTTCAAAGTGTGAATAGAAGACGTTCAGGTCGTTGGCCAGCTTCAAGTCGTCAATAGAATGAGGTGCTTTGGGCTTGTAGTTGGTAATCTCTTTCAACCCCCTCCACACAGAGGCCAAGTCGTTGGCAGAGAACCTTTGCTGCAGATGTGAACTGTACATGGATTTAGCCTTTGCCACCTCCTTGCTAAATCTGTACTTTGCACCTCTATAGCTGTCTCTGTCTCCTCCTCTGAAAGCCACCTCTTTCTGCCGACGGAGCTACCGGAGTTTAGGTGTGAACCAGGGCTTGTCATTGTTATATCTCACCCTGGTACGCTGTGGGATGATGCTGTCTTCACAGAAATGAATATATGACGTCAGTGTCCGTGTAGTCATCTAGACTGTCTGTTGAAGCCTCAAACATATCCCAATCCGTAGTGCATAAGCACGCGCGTAGCTCCTCTACAACTTCATTGCTCCACACTTTAGATGTCCTCACAACAGGTTTAGAGAGTTTTAATCTCTGTCTGTACACGGGGATCAAGTGCACCATCACATAGTCTGAGAGTACCAAAGCTGCACGGACCACCGCGCGGTAGGCACCACTCACTGTCGTGTAACAATGATCTAACGTGCTCCCTTCTCTGGTCGGGCATTTAACAAACTGTTTGTATTTTGGTAATTCCTGACTGAGATTCCCTTTGTTAAAATCACCGAGAATTATAACAAGGGAGTCCAGAAAGTCTTTCCACGCTCATAATCTGATCCGCGAGCGCGCGCTCGGTGGAATATACTCGGAGCAAAGTATGAAGGAGTTAAACTCACGTGGAGAGTAGAACGGTCTGCAGTTTATGAGGAGATATTCCAGAGAGGGAGAGCAGTGTTGGGAGATCACAGTCAAATCGGAGCACCAGGCGTTGTTGATATAGAAGCAGAGTCCTCCACCTCTTGTTTTTCCACCAGAGAGTGCTCAGTCTCTGTCTGCGCAGAGGAGTTGGAATCCCTCTAGTTTAAGCGCACAGTCCGGGGTCTGTGCATTTAACCACGTCTCCATGAAGCACAGTACACAAGATGAGGAGAAATCTCTATTCTTCATCAGCTCATCCATCTTGTTGCCGAGTGAGCGGACGTTGGAGAGAAATATCCCAGGTAGGGGCGTGCGCGTGCCCCTTTGTCTGAGGCGCACGAGAGCTCCAGCTCGTTTTCCTCTCCGCCGGCGTCTCACTCTTTTGGCCAAAAAGTGAACCAGTTCAGCTGCAGGCACTAAAAAGTCTGGTGTAATATCCGTGGGTGTTGATGATCTGATGTTTAGAAGCTCCTCACGGGTGTAGGAGCACGATGACACACGATTTACGCACAAAAACAGACAACACAGGGAGCACCAAAATACCAGGGCGCTGTCACGTGGCGCCATCTTGAACACATACGCTAACCCTAATGCCGCGCAAGGTGGAATACTTCTAATTCTGAACTATGCCATTTCCGTTCTAGACCTCTAGTCATATCCTTGAGGTCACGCAGGTAATCACTGAACCAAGGGGACTGAGTTTTAGGTGAGTGTGGTTTTAACACAGGTGGCGCAATCATGCTGAGTGCAGTTTTGAGCACCAAGTTTAAATTATCCACAAGTCTATCTACTGACTGGGTATTTGCCAAATGTGAAGCTAAGACATCAGGCAGTCTAGCTTCGAGTTCAGTCTTAGTTCAGCAGTTGATACATCGCCGTAGTGATATATAAGGTTGTTCCACTAAACACGGCAGCGAAACTGTAAACTTAGTAAGTGAGTGATCAGACACCACTGATGTAAGAGGCATGATGTCAATATTCATGACAGCAATACCACATGCAAGAACCAAGTAAATCCAGGGTATTTCCACTAATGTATGTCGAGTCTCGATTGCATTGCCGAAATACTAATGCATGGGTTAAAGCAATAAATTTTCATCCCACTGAAATTTTTTCCCGGCAAAAATCAATGCCAGTAATTTCCTACAATGTGGCGTAGTGGGGGCACAAACTTTTTTTTTCTGCAATAAATAAGAAGAGAGAGAAAGCATAAAAAGAATGCAAAACCTGACCATGAAGGTACATAAAAGGGTGGTGGGGGCGGGGTGTAGTCTTTTGATTCTGGGGAATCTCCCCCAGAACATTTTTAAAAGAGCAAGTCAAATTTTGTGTATTCTGGTGAAATTTAATGGGTATGAAGCCCTCTGAAACAAAGAAAACTCAATTCAAACTGTCAAGTAAAAACAGTATTGATTATGGGGGGTCTGAGGGATCTCCCCCAGAATTTTTTATTTTTTATTTTTTTTTTTTAAACAGCAAGTTAAATTTTGTATTTTCTAGTGAATTGTAATGGGTATGAAGCCCTCTGAAACAAAGAAAACACAATTCAAACTGTCAAGTAAAAATTCTTTGTCTTCTGTAGTATTTTGATCGGTTCCATTCCGGTAAATTTGCCAAAAGGGTGCTGTGTCGGTGGTTGTACAGTCAATAAAATACTATATATATATATATATATATATATATATATATATATATATATATATATATATATATATATATATATATATATATCTTATTCATTTCACACATCTACCGTCATGTGAACATTTCAGTACACAAATATTTTCACTGTAATGTGAAAAGATAAAAAGCTCATATTTCAGATTTAGTGGTTAAACAATTTATAACTGACCCCATATTTTTTGGCATTCTGGATCACCAGATCCAGAATTCTACTTGGATCATGACCAAACTTTGCTCGTGTGCTTTTATTTCCATTACAGTTGAGTTCCTTGACCATGAAAACATACCACTAGAACTTTAAATCACTTTCATATCTTAATTAGTTCAAAAGTTATTGTATAAAAACGTAATGATGGTTTTCTTCTGGATCCAGCTCCGTAACGGTTGAAGCTACAAAAAAATCTTTTGCCACCATACTGAACCAGTATAGGTGCAGCTACAATTTGGTGTTGTACCTCTCTAGCTTTATTTGTGACAGCAGTTGCAAATTTATAATTGAACCTATATTTTTCAGCTTCCAGGATCACCAGATCTGGAATTCTACTCGAATCCTGAACAAACTTCCCTATATGACAGAACTTCTTGTTGTAAAAAATAATGAAATGACAGGCACATCACAGTCCGTATTGGCGTGCAGGATCAAAAAAGGAATAGCACAAAAAAACGAAGGAGAGCACAGCCAGTTAGCTCCCAAACAAACCTTTAATGACTTATTGTTGTGTCATAACTTAATTTTTGTTCAGCCTTTGTGACCCGTCTTCATGAAGTTAAACGCAAAAATGTTGAAATTGGCCTATCCTGCAATGATAAAGAATCATTTAAAAAAAATTACTGGATCTGGATTGTGTTCCGCATCATTACCAAAATTTAATCACCTGTAAGTTAGTCGTGGTGAAGAGAGAGCTGAGTAGGGGGGCAAAGCTCTCGATTTAACGATCGATCTACGTTCCGATCCTCACCTATGGTCATGAGATTTGGCTCATGACCGAAAGAACGAGATCGCGGGTACAAGCGGCCGAAATGAGTTTCCTCCGCAGGGTGGCTGGGCGCTACCTTAGAGATAGGGTGAGGAGCTCGGTTACTCGGGAGGAGCTCGGAGTCGAGCCGCTGCTCCTCCACGTCGAAAGGAGTCAGTTGAGGTGGCTCGGGCATCTTTTCCGGATGCCCCCTGGACGCCTTGCTGGAGAGGTGTTCCGGGCACATCCCATTGGGAGGAGGCCCCGGGGAAGACCCAGGACACGCTGGAAGGATTACATCTCTCGGCTGGCTTGGGAATGCCTTGGGGTTCCCCCGGAGTAGCCGGGGGAGGTGTGTATGGATTGGGAGGTCTGGGAGGCTTTGCTTGAGCTGCTGCCCCCGCGACCTGACTCCGGATAAAGCGGAAGAAAATGGATGGATGGATGGATGGAAGTTAGACCAAGATACACCCCTGGAAAAAATGTCATTGAAATCCGCTGAGATTTGAGTTATCCTGCCAACAAACCAACCAACAAACAAACCAACACGACCGAAAACATAACCTCCTTGGCAGAGGTAATTAGGGCTTAAAGCAATTGACAACATTGTTCTGCTGTGCACAACTACACTATTTTTTTTCAATTAATCGTTTTTTTATTTTTTTGTTTTTTACTTACATGTGAGTTTTGCCATTATCTCTGAGTTATTTTTAAAAGGCCTTTGTCACGCAACATCAACGTTTGAGCTTGTAATAAAGTTATGATGTTATATTCTCGTCAAAAACATAGCTGGAGTAGTGTTTTGTTTTATTTTGCACATACATACATCACCGACACACCACAAAGAGATTTCCATCAGGTTTCACCCGGTAATAAGCACTTTTAGATGCCTACAGCAACTATCTCAACCACTGACATCATCGTATTACAGCAAGAGTCCACGAAAGCATTTTAAAGGCCTGACTAAAGTGTAATATGTGATCTTTAGTAAGTTATTTTCATGAAAAAAGACACAAATGTGCAGCATACATGTCAACCCCTTTGAGGGTCCACCTGTATAACCAAGTGATAAAATCCATAAAATCCTTATAACCTCCTAAATTGCACCAAAATCAGTTTTATTATAGTACACACAACCGCATAGCGGTATCACGTAACTGGGGTTTTGTCCATATATTAATAACTAACACCAGGGATCTCCATGGGCTCTTTTATGGTGGAAGTCCACAGTTAAATCCTCTTGCTCCACAGTAAAATTGCATGCTGTCAATAAAATCAATGTCTACAAGTACATTGTAGGTATTTTGTACAAACTCAATATATTTCCCATAAATATAGTGTCACACAGCTGTTCTATTTTTACAGAAACAAGAACTCACAGAGTAAAGCCTCGGTCCCACCGAGTGAAGAAGGAGTGAAGAAGGAGCCACGCACCCTGTTTTTTTTTTTTTTTTGTGAGCTATCGTGGCATTATAATGGCTCAGAGTGGCTCTTAGAGGCATTATCTTCAGTTAACGAGGCTCCTCTCTGAGCATGGCGCTAATTTCAAGATGTTCAAAATTTAGCAACAACAGAGTGGCGCAGTTTGTGTTCGAGTTACTGCGACGGCTTAGAGGCATTTGCGTGGTGCTTACGAGTCTGCAAAAAGTCCATTATCCGTGCGCCTGGCACCTTCGCAGGACCTGAGAGGCTATTTTTGGAGCGGCTCCTCCTCTTGCGCACACAACTGCACCTGCTCTGTGCACTGGACTCTATATATTTTGTAGTGAATTAATCATTTTCTGCCAAACCTTGGATGTTGAAAACACTTCGAATCACTTCTGGCATCACAGAGGACTGTTTCATCTGGACACTTTTTTTCCTCTCTTTCCTGCTCCATGTGGGATGTATTTTGAGCAGCTTAAGGTAATTATTTTTAATGTTTTTTTTATAGCTTGATAAAACAGTTCCTTGCTATGAAAGTATGTCTGTATGTTGATGTCTGTTGTATGTAAAAGTATGTTGATTTAATATCTTGTTAATGGATCACTGTGTGTGCGCACTGAGGCAGGACCAAATATTTTTGGAGCGGGTCTCCTCTTTGCGCACCAAATTCCACCTGCTCTGTGCGCTGGACTCTATATAAAATAATTATTTTGTAGCGGATTAATCATTTTCTGTCAAACCTTGGATGCCGAAAATACCTGTAATCACTTCTGGAATTAATGTATCACATGAGCTCCGCTGTGTGTGCGCACTGAGGCAGTGACTCATCATCACGCTTCAAACGAACATTTAGGCAGAACGCCAGCTCACAAAAGAGTGATATTTCAGTCAATATTGGACGAACACAAAGTTAAAATTTGGGTGACTGCGTGAAAGTGGATGTGTGTTTAAAGCCATGGAAGACAATAACTCCAGTGGAGCAGCTAAGAGCAGGAGCTGTGCGGCAACACAGGTGGAGAGCGCACAAAAGAGCGATTTTGAAGACAACACAAAGTTAAAAGTTGTATCATGGTGACTTGTAAGCTGCGGAAGAAATAAAGAAATATATATATTGAAAATGATCCACAGGTGTATATAATAAAACGGCCACCTCATTCTGTATGCAGAACGGCACCGCGCGCAAAAGAGCGCTTTTGCAGAAATAAACAGACGAACACAAAGTCAAAAGTGGAATCACGTTCTAAAAATGATTGTGCTTAAAGCAAGGGAAACAAATAAAGCCAGCAAGCCACGGATGGAACGGAAGTCAGAAAGAGCAGAGAGGCGGCTGTCCATGAAAAGACAACAGCAGCGCACGCGCAAAAGAGCGGTTTTGCAGAAATAAACGGACAAACAAAGTTTTGTGTGTTTAAAGCCGCAAAAAAAAAAAAAAAAAAAAAAAAGCTAGAGAGCCGCGGAGCCAGCGAGGAGCACAGAGGCGGCTCTCCAGGAACCTGTGGTTCGGGTCTAGCTGGTCTGGTGCATTACAGGTGGACTGCAGCCTGGTGCACAGTGCACAACTGCGGAACTGTGATGGAGTGTCTATTTTTGGACTGCGTTAAAAAAAAAAAGAAAAGAAAAGAAGGGACATCTTTAAATGCTGCTGTGAATCTGTGAATTGAAAACCCACACTTTGAAGGGACCAGGTGTGGGAGGGCTGGAGGTTTGGACCAAACTCATGCCTAAACGTGCACCAACATGGCGTTATCATGGCGCTATCATGGCACTACGTGGCTTAGTCTGGCTGATGCGAGCCATTCGAGGCTGTAATGACAGGTCGGTCGTGGCTCACTAGAGGCTACTACGCGGCACATGCGGGGTACAGAGAGGCACATAGTGGCACCTTCATAGTGAATACGTGTTAAAATGAAAACGTGGGTCATTCTTCAAATAATCACCCCACACCCATGCGTGGCTCCTTCTACAAAGATGGTGGATGGCTGGCCGAAAGTCTGCGGCGTTAAGAAAAACAACATTAAAAAATTAATTTACAAAAGAAAACCCTGAATAGCTGTAAGACTATTTGTACGTCCGTATGACTCTGAAACTCAGAAAAATCCGTATAATTTTTTTTATTATGGACAATCCGTATATGTTGACATGTATGGTGCAGTTTACTGCATTTTATTTATTTTTTTTTTTGTGTAAAAACACAGCTTAGATGTGGTTTGACCATCAACACAAAATCCTTATAACCTCCAAATCGCACCAAAATCAGTTTTATTACAGTACACACAACGGCATAGTGGTATCACATAACTGGGTTTTTGACCACATATTATGAGTTACCACAATGACATTAAAGTCAGGATCATTAGTTTTTCCTCCACAGTTGAATTTCAAACAATAGAGATCTAGTATTCATGCGTCAAGCTGAATTTTATAGAACTGAATGTGTCAAATTTAGTTTTTTTTTTTTTTTTTACAGAAACAAGAACTGTGTGTCACTAGTGGAAATACATTAATAAAATTAAAAATAAATTGAATATATAATGAACAAAATAAAACATACCTCAGAACTTCATCAAGTGTATCGAAAATTGCCTCGCCAGTGCCAATGTTGCATACTGGCATGTCGATGATCCTCGACTTCGCCCCTGTGTTTATTAGGGATGGGTATCGATAAGATTTTATTGATATTGATAACATTATCAATTCACCCGCTCTGAAACGGTCTTCCTGTGACCGTAAGGCAGTTGGAATCTGTGGACATTTTTAAGTCAAGACTTAAAGCCTATTTTTATTCTCTTTCTTATGAAAAGTTTTTATTTTTTATCTGTTTTATTCTTTTACTTCTATTTCTAATTATTTGATTTTTTTTTATTTTATTTAAATTTTTTATGTTGAACTGTTCTATGTGAGGTGCCTTGAGATGGCTTTTGTTGTGATGTGGTGCTTTATAAGCCAATTAAATTGAAATTGAATTGAACAACATTTTAATGTAAATAAACATGAAATTGGTCACTGGATCCTTAAACCTTGGACATAATAAACTCTACATGGTGGATCCTTGATCTCTGGATGTAAATAGGAGTAAACAAAATCTGTAGTCTTAGTCAAAAGCATTTCCTTTCAGACATTATTGGCATGAATGTCTTTCCATACAACTGAGCTGAGCTCTTGCAGGTGGCTGTGCTGCACATCAGGATGGAATTTATAAAGAATACAGCACGTCTCATTTTGGGAGGAAAAAGCATTTTAGTGGATTGTTGTTTGTCTGTAATACAACGTTTGTAAGAGGTGTCATTTTAGTTAAAGCAGCAATTCATTTTGAAGTTATTAATTCTAACCAGACTCTGTCTCAGCAGAGAGCCGTGCAGCGTTTGGAGCTGTGCCAACGGAACAGAGGACGATTCTAATTTCTTAACTGCAACAAGACAAGAGTCCCAGTTAGTGACTTTAATCCACACAAAAGTGACTCAAGGTATTTTAATGGCTTTGAGAGGGGTTAAGAAGAGGACTTGTCGCTTCTGAAGAGCAGCGAATCAAAGAACCAACGAACTAGTGGATCGAAGCATTACTTCAATGGTTCACGCTTCAAAGTGGTGTCACGCTGCAGAAACGGTTGATTACAGACCTGCTGCAGACCAAACCCCGAATGTCCGTAAGACATTATTTGTACGTCCGTACTTGGAAAAATCCATATAATTTATGGACAATCCATATATGTTGACATGTATGTGTTAGTTAGTTGTTAGTTGGTTTTATATTTTCCATTTTGTTTTATCAGGTTCTTTTTGTCTGTTTCTTTAAAATCGTATTGTGGCATTATTAGTTATTATTACTATTACTATTGTTGTTGTTGCTATTATTATTATTATTAATATATAAATAAAAATAAATAAAATGTTACAATTTGTAATACATTTGACTCTTTTACAGCTTAATGGTAACTTTAACATTGAAAACGCCATAGACATGCTAGCGCGTGAGCATCTGTCCTGTTTTTAAGTTATAAAATACATCTATCAACTGTTTCAGAAGACCCTAACAGATAGGTTTAACATAAAAAGGTAAATATTGCTCACAGACATATGCTCTTAAGGGTTTTAGCGGGGAAAAATTAAGATAATGCTTGATTTAAAGCTTTAAGTGATTTAAAGCTAGATTTGATATCGGACTTCGGCTGATATCAAATCTAAAATTTTGCTCTAAAATTCTGGAAAAAGTGGTGTCACGGCAGCTCGTAGACTATCTTACTGAAAATAATCTCTTTGAGCCACGGCGGTCTGCTTTTAGAAAATATCATTCCACAGAGACGGCTCTCACTAAAATGATGAATGATCTTCTGCTTACAATGGATTCAGACACCACTATGGTTCTGGTGCTGTTAGATCTCAGTGCTACATTTGATACTGTGGATCATCAAATTCTACTTGATAGGCTGGAAAATAATTTTGGGATTATGGGGAGTGCCCTTGCATGGCTGACGTCATACTTGACCAGTCGTTCTCACTGTGTTTTGTACAGCAACACTACCTCTAACCTTAGTGATATGAAATTTGGGGTTCAACAGGGGTCTGTCTTAGGTCCCCTGCTTTTCTCCCTTTATATAGCACACCTTGGGCACATATTGCGGCGTTTTGGGATTACCTTTCCTGCTATGCTGATGATACTCAGTTATACATGCCGATAACTGCTGGTAATCTTGTTCACATAAAATCCTAAGAAGATTGCCTTGCAGCAGTGAGAAGCTGGATGTCTAGAAACATCCTACTTTTAAACTCTGATAAGACTGAAATGATGGTTCTTGGTCCAGTGAGACATCAGCATCAATTTGAACAGTTAACGCTCAGCCTAGGCTCGTGTGTCATACATACCACTGACAAAGTGAGGAACCTTGGGGTAATTTTTGATCCTACGTTGTCCTTTGGCCTCCACATTAGAAATATTACTAGGACTACTTTCTTCCACCTGTGAAATATAGCAAAGATTCGTCCCATCCTGTCTATGGCTGATGCTGAGACCCTGATCCATGCGTTTATCTCTTCTAGATTGGACTACTGCAATGTTCTATTTTCTGGTTTACCGCAGTCCAGCATTAGGGCTCTCCCATTGGTTCAAAATGCTGCAGCCAGACTTCTGACATGAAGCAGAAAGTTCGACCACATTACACCCATTATGGCATCTCTTCACTGGCTTCCTGTCCCAGTGAGATCAGATTTTAAGGTTCTGCTACTAACCTATAAAATTATTCATGGACTGGCACGTCCCTACCTAGCTGACCTACTTAAACCTTACGTACCAGCCCGGGCTTTACGTTCTCAGGGTGCAGGACTACTTTGTGTCCCCAGGGTGAATAAGAAGTCTGCGAGTCAGAGAGCTTTCTCTTATTGTGCCCCTGTTATGTGGAATGATCTCCCTGCATCAATAAAACAGTCAGATTCTGTGGAGACTTTCAAGTTCAAACTTAAGACGCACTTATTTTCCCTTTCATATGGCTAGCATACTGGTACAGTTTTGCTTTACGCTTTTTACCCTTTTAATTAATTTTATTAGCAATTGGAGCGGGCTGCAGCCTCAACTTTACCTAAATTCTGGGTCTTTTAATGAAGCTTCGGGCTAGTGGCCGGTGATCACCTTAGTATTTCTTCTGTTTTTCTTGTTGATTAATGCTGGCAAATTATACAGTATTGTTTGTCTTTCTGATGCCTGATTCTGTTTTTTTTCTGTTTAAGGTGCAGCTCCATCCAGAGATGGGAGTTGTGTTTGTGTTGGCGACCCTCCTGTCCTGTGCACCAACAGCAATTCTTGTATATTCGTCTGAATTGTTCTGTGAATTATTTCTGTAATTTATGTTTGTAGCATGGCCCAAGCAGAGGGTCACCCCTTTGAGTTTGGTCTGCTTGAGGTTTCTTCCTCAGAGGGTGTTTTTCCTTACCACTGTTGCTCTGGAGGTTGGTAAGGTTAGACCTTACCTGTGTGAAGCGCCTTGAGGCAACTCTGTTGTGATTTGGCACTATATAAATGAAATAAATTGAATTGAAATTGAAGGTCAAAGGAAGGTTAAACATTAAATTCAACTAAACAACTTTCCTGGTCGCAATTTCTGAATTATAGCAGCCCTAGTAAGGTACCTTTCAATACACAAAAGGATCAAGCTCAAGGTCAAAGGTCAAGGTCACAGGAAGGTCAAACACTAAATTCGATGAAACAACTTTCCTGGTCACAACTTTTGAAATTTTGCCTCAAAACATGAACATAGTGATAGGCGTTGCCCATAAGCCATTACCTGGGATAAGCAACTGACATCGACCTTCAGGGTTTTGCTTCAGGTCAAATGTCACCTAAATTAGGTCAAACTTCAAACTACAGTAAAACATGTCATGCAATACACCAAATTAAAGGGCTTGATGAGAGGATACAGAATATAGCAAAAGTTTTAAGTTATGGCATCATTTGATGACATAAAAAATGATGCAAATTATTGTTTGGGTTGATAGGGTTCTAATAAGGAATAGTTTGCACCATCTGTCATGCTTAGTTTTCACGTTACAGGATAACATATGTCACCTGTCATAGTATCCAATGGACATCAACCTTGTTTGACCTTTACTTTGGAGACCAAACATTCAGCATAGTCAAAACTATTCCAATTATTAATCCTTTCATTTCACTCTTTATATTTATGACCTAGCTAGTACAAAAGAGATTTGAGAAAGGTAGCAGACATTATAGGCCCCTCATTTTCATTCTGTTTCTTAAACATATGTTTCTTTGCATACTATTGTGTATGTGTGTGCGCACACGTTACTGTGTGTTCTATACATATACTGTGGATATTTTATACAAAACTAAACTGGAGTATTTTCCATCACATCACGTATTTCAGGTTGAAATATGTGAAAGAAAGAATACCAATATTCACGATCAATCAAGCTGCTTCATCGGGGACCATAAATCGTCCGTGAAATATAGAGTTTAAAGGTTGTTCTATCCTGAATGGCACTTATGAAGATTTTGGTTAAACAGTGGTGCCCTGTAGGATTTTTAACCTTTATTTAACCAGGATAAGACTCACTGAGATTAAGAATCTCTTTTTTAAGGGTGTCCTGGCCAAGAGGCAGGGCAGAGTTAACATACACAGTTACATTTACATAGAAAACAGACACTTGAATGAGATAATACAATCAGGTAAAACATCAACAGTCAGAGACTTTGTTTCAAGAGCCATCAATAGTGATTTAAAAGTGTTAAGTGGCACTAACTCTTTCAGCCTAAACTTATTTTGGAATTAAGACCAAGAGTGGAATGTTGTGTGTCCTGGGTAGGGCTAATCCAGGGGGGGTTAAACTGTTACAACGGGAAAGGGAAGTCTGGGGTCCCCTGCTGGAGCTGTTGCCCCTTGACCTGATCCCGGATAAGCGGTTGAAGACGAGTAATGAGTGAATGAACTTGCTGCTGTAAATTGTCCCCCTGTTGACTGTTCCTTTAATTTGAAACCTGTGTGTGTGTCTGAGGTTCACAGTGCACCGAAGAAGCTGGATTCTAAAAAAATTAGCTGGTCTTGATTGCTTGGATCATTTTTTTTAAACTTACAAATGACTTCATTGCTGAGCCTTTAACTTGCATTTTTTAATTTGAGTCTCAGTACAAACACATTTCGAGTTTGGAAATGCATATTTGTTCCCCCACTATTAAAAGGAGGTGAACCCTCAATTGTGAACAACTACAGGCCTATTTCAAAATTATGTATTCTTCAAGTGTTTGAAAACCTTGTCTGTGATCAATTGAAGGAATATTTGGAATTAAACAACATGCTAAATCCTTTTGTTGGGCTTCAGGAAGCATCACAGCACTGCTATTGCAGCCTTAAAGGGGAGGTGATGGTCTAGTGGTTAAGGTGTTGGGCCTGAGTCCAGAAGATCATGGGTTCAAATCCCCACCTGACTGGAAAATCACTAAGGGCCCTTGGGCAAGGCCTTTAATCCTCTATTGCTCCCGGTGTGTAATGTAGTGTACCTTGTAAGGCAGCACCCTGACATCGGGGTGAATGTGAGGCATAACTGTAAAGCGCTTTGAGTGTCTGATGCAGATGGAAAAGTGCTTTATAAATGCAGTCCATTTGCCATTTATTTAAAAGTTTTGAATTAAGTGTTCAAAGCATTGGACTCAAGGAAGCTGTGTGTTGCTTTTTTTCTTGAACTATCAAAGGCTTGTGACACTCTGGATCACAGTCTCTTGCTTGAAATTCTTTTGAGAAACGTAATTTCCAAACAAGCTGTCACTCGGTTTGCAGATTACTTGGTGGGTGTGTTCAGCTAGCTGGAGTTAGTTCCTCCTTCCTAGATGTCACAAAAGGTGTACCTCAAGGTTCGGTTTTACAGGGATAAGCACAGTCTGGAAGGAAAAAGAGTGATGGTAACTGAGAGGGGGGAAAAAAAATTTCACACTTTAAAGGAGCTATTCTGTTTGATTTTAACAGATGAAAAGATGAGTTTGTGTGTATAAAAACGCTCTCATTTATACCTTTAATTATTTAAAATCTTGGCCATGAATGACAATTCATAATAAATTGTATAAAAAATTATTATGACCAGACATTGCAAATCAATGTTTGTCAATAATAATAAACATACCACTGTCCCAGCTTATTTGAAACCTGTTGCAGGCATCCATTTCAAAATGAGCAAATACCTTCACAAAAACAATAAAGTTATCAGTTTGAACGTTAAATATCTTGTCTTTGTGGTGTATTCAATTGAATATAGGTTGAAGAGGATTTGCAAATCATTGTATTCTGTTTTTATTTACATTTTACACAACATCCCAACTTCATTGGAATTGGGGCTGTAACTCACACTGAATAAGAACTCTGCAGGTCATAGAGCTTTCTCTTATCATGTCCCTGTTCTGTGGAATGATCTCTCTGCATCAATAAAACAGTCAGATTCTGTGGAGACTTTCAAGTCCAGACTTAAGACACACTTATTTTCCCTTTCATATTGCTAGCATAGTGGCATAGTATAGTTCTATGCTTTTTACTCTTTTAATTCATTTTTTAAGTAAAGGACAAATTATACTGTATATTTTGTGTTTCTGATGCCTGTTTTTTTTCCTCTCTGTTTAAGGTGCAGCTCCATCCAGAGATGGGTGTGGTATTTGTGCTGGAGACCCTCCTGTCCTGTGCACCAATAGCATTTCCTCTATGTTTGTTTTGTGAACTGTTCTGTAATTTATGTCTGTATCATGGCCCAAGCAGAGGGTCACCCCTTTGAGTCTGGTCTGCTTGAGGTTTCTTCCTCAGAGGGAGTTTTTCCTTACCATTGTTGCTCTGGGGGTTAGTAAGGTTAGACCTTACGCCTTGAGGCAACTCTGTTGTGATTTGGCGCCATAAATGAAAATAAATTGAAATTTTTCATTAACACCACCATAAATACACCAAAATCATACCATCAGATGGCTTCACCAGTTATGATTCATCGGTTAACTCGTGTGACGTCACATCAGAAATAATCTAGGCAAAGCTGGAACATACCAGGAAGTCCAGACACCACGTGAGAGTGGTACACACAAAACCCCAAGGCCTGCAAAGCAGCTTGGCTCAGCTCTGCACTGGAACTGGACATGTGACTCTGCAAACAAAGTCAGACAGGGACAAGATGAGCTGAAGATTCAAGTTCTATCAAAGAGACATATGGCGTGCCAGTGCGTTTTTTTGTGATGTCCTCACCACAATGGTTTTTGCCAGACGAGCAAAGTGTTTTTCGATGGCAGGTAGAAACTGACGACCTTCCTCTCCACTCAGCCGGCTGAAAAGCCAGAAAATGTCCATTCAGGTTACACACCAATCCACAGCCCTGGTTCATAAATATTTGGACACTGACGGGCTATTTCCCTGGCCGTGGCAGACTGGACAGCACTGTGCAAAAATTGCTGTGTATGTGTAAGGGGGCCTCACAACGTGCACTGCAACGTTTTTAGAAAAGCTGCCACATCATAACACACCAAAAGTTAGAAATGTTAAAACAATTATCATAATATTAAGACATACATACGTGCAGGAAAGGTAAATGGGTTAAAAAAAATCTAATCAAACCCTGAACAAATATTCAACCATTCATGTGGCAGGTGCTTGGTGCATTCCAACATATAGCTATGTTCCAGCAGATCTGCTGTTGAAACCAAACATCTGAACGGGGAAGAGGGTTTTACTCCACTTTAACCCGAACCCAGATGCACAAACTGTTCATCTCCTTGTCATTCTTTCATCCTTTACAGGGTTCTCCCCAGAATTTTTTAGTATAGTGGTGCTCTTGGCAATTATCACCCAAAGCGCCACACAACGCTTCCACTCAGGATCCTATCCAACCTTGTGTCCTTAAGTCCTAAGACAAAAATGAAAATGTTTTAGTCCTGTGTCTGGTCTGACTCTGTGCTGAACTGTTAATTCGTGAAATTAATCTAAAATGTTTGTGTTTCATTGGCATACTGTATACATGTTACGAATGTGCAATAAACGTCTTTGAAAGAAAAAAAAAAGAATGTACAGAAAGAATTTAAAATGTGGGAGATTCCTGGCTTTTTTTTTTATTTTACACATTTCCCCTGCATAATTTTCAATTTGAAAAGTTTGAGTTCAAATCACAATATCACCTGACTGGGGGCACTCACTTCAAAGTGTGAAAATCTCACCTTGTCCTTGTTTTTCAGATTTTGACACCCCTCTATATTGTCCAAAAAAAAAAAATAAACAAAAGGTCCAGCTTTCCTCTCCTCAAAAATGTAAATGCTCATGATGAACTTGCAACGTAAGAAATAACTAAATTTGATACTGAAACCAACTTACAGACTAAGAAGTACTTATGCCTTCCTTCTTGCAAGAAAAATTGAATTAAAAAATAACTCCAAAAATTACCCTTTAGATCTATAAAAAAAAAAAAAAAAGCCACAAAAATACAAAAACAAGGACATGTCACACATTATTTAATGTCCCAGTTAGCAACACAACATCAAAGCATTCATGAAAGTTTATCTGTGCACATGCAGTAATAATTAGTGGTCACTGACGTGTTTTATTGCTAATTATTCCTCTCTCTCCGCAAGTCAGCAGGTGCATGAAGGTGAGAATGTATGTTTCTTACTCAGCATTTCTCGGAGTGTGATGTATATTTTAGGAAAAGCAGAAGCATCTCGATGGCCAAAAGACAGACTGAAACCAACGCTGCTATGCCCAATAACGAAGCCTCTGAGCTTTTATTCAAAAATGACGGTTCAAATTTACAGTGGATGTACAGAAAGGAGATGACACACTTCACCTCAAAACACTTAACATTTTCAGAATCTGTCAGATTTTGGATTCTAGAAAGCGCAGATGCTGCTATCTGTGTCGCAGGATGCCATTTTAGTCCCACAGTCAATGTGCATGCGAAATCTCTCCACAACACTGTTTTTAACAGGCTGCAAACACGTAGATGGATATCTTACATTAAAAGCCGGAATACATTATTTTCAGGAGATAATAGGCTTTCTAGCTAAAGTGCCAGAATCATGAGAACTTTGTGAGGAGCCCTGCAACAACGGCTGGTGATTGTGCACATGGGGTCTTCTTTGGTGGAGTGGACTTTGAATATTTAATCTTGGAAAACATTCTACAAGTGGATGAGTGCTCGGTTCAGTTCCCCCCAGTAGAGCTGGTAGGCTTTATTTTTATTTTACTTTGCAAGAGTCTGTCTTGATGTGAGTCTGTTCTGTAACAGAGCAGCACGCAGTGTCACACAATGTGCATGTGGACCTCTCACCTGTTTTTCACGCTGACCTGTCTGATCACACAGATGTATTTCTTAGATTTTTCACAAAGCATGCACAAAGCTAAGCCTCTGGTAGACTGTTTCTAACAGGCTGCGTTCATGGACCTGCATGTGCACTATGTTTTCTCACAGTGGCAAGCGGCTGCTGTTTTTACCGTGACTGCATCAAAATGAACACATCACTTAAAAACAAGTCATCATAAAATGACACCACACTTGTGTAAACTCTGCAATTAATCTGTGGCTCTGTTCTTAACGTTAGCAGATATATTCCAGTCTAGCGTGCGCTGGGACGTTTTCCTCAAAGGAACGCTGTCAAACATTTAAATGTTATGATTTCAGTGCGACATGCTCCCTCCCTGGACAGGCCGCCAATCGCAGCACACCGCATGCTGTGGTCACCGCCAACACACACAAACACAAAAATGCAGATATTGTCCTCTGATCATCGAGCTTCATGTAATGCTTGCATTTTGTCATGGTTTGTGTTGTCTGGATGTAAACAGGATAAAATAAAGAGCTGAAATTGTTTATGCAAAATTTCCTGGCAAAAATGGGTTTCTGCGCGGTCAGATTCTCACCAAGTCTCCCAGTAAAACATCGCGAGATGACACCACAGTATAGTGGTGCTGGATGGCAGCGGAAAACAAAAAGGATGCAAGTCCACATCGTGTGATTTCAGGGCACAAGAAGGTACATAAGGTTTAACAAGTTCAGAAAGAGCTCTGGTATCATATTATCTCACCTTCATCATTCATTGTTAAATTCTAATACAGCGTAAACGGTTAAAATACCCATGAATGTCCAAATATTCCTAAACCTGAGCATCTACCCACAGACATATCCAGGGCATGCAGCAGTGACCTACTTGGCAATGGTGAGATAGGCATCAGTCTGCTCAGACTGGGCAGCAGCAGTATCTTCAAGGGACTCCAGCAACAAAAGGAAACTGGAACTGCATGGAGGCCCTGCCGCTGCCATCATGATTCCACACCTCCTCAAGACCTTAAAAACAATACAATAAAAAACACTGTCTTTTTCTTCCATTCTTTATTGTGAGCATTATCTAAATTCTCCTGACTCACATCATCATCATCATCTTAGGTGGTGTTTTTAACAGAGGAGTGACCCACAAAAGGATTGTTAACTCAGCCACATGGGATGCAGCCAGTACACTCTTAGTGCCTGTCCCAAGCCCAGATAAATGAGGAGGGTTGCGCCAGGAAGAGTATCCGGCGTAAAACAATATTGTGTTTGTGGATTTAGAGAAAGCTTATGACAGGCTGCCCAGAGAAGAGTTGTGGTATTGTATGAGGAAGTCTGGAGTGGCAGAGAAGTACCATATTAGGGTAGTACAGGACATTTACAAAGATAGTGTGATAGCAGTGAGATGCGCAGTAGGAATGACAGACTCATCAGGGCTCGAAATAGTACGTACATGCGCTAGTTTGTGCATGTATTATTCAAGCGGTGCACGGCGCACGTATACTGCACTAGCACTGGTGCAAGTAACTTTATCCAGGTTTTATAAGCACCAACAGAATGAACCAATAAAGGAATAAATAAAGGGGAAAAAAACTATTTCCAGTGTGTTGTCTTCGCCTTCCCTGTGTTTTATGACTCTCACGCACGGAGCAAGTTGCTGTGACGAATCGTTCGCGCGCACGTGAAAAAAAAAAAACTGTCTGCAGTAGTAGTAGTAGTCTGCAGTTTATGAGGAGATATTCCAGAGAGGGACAGCAGTGTTGGGAGATCACAGTCACATCGGAGCACCAGGCGTTGTTGATATATATATATATATATATATATATATATATATATATATATTGCTAACAAAATTTTAACTATTAGAGAAAAAATTACTCATAACCATCCCAAAGACGTATCGTTATCTTTGGCTGCTTTCAGTGATGCTGGTATTTGGTTAGACTCTTTCTCTCCGATTGTTCTGTCTGAGTTATTTTCATTAGTTACTTCATCCAAACCATCAACATGGTTATTAGACCCCATTCCTACCAGGCTGCTCAAGGAAGCCCTACCATTATTTAATGCTTCGATCTTAAATATGATCAATCTATCTTTGTTAGTTGGCTATGTACCACAGGCTTTTAAGGTGGCAGTAATTAAACCATTACTTAAAAAGCCATCACTTGACCCAGCTATCTTAGCTAATTATAGGCCAATCTCCAACCTTCCTTTTCTCTCAAAAATTCTTGAAAGGGTAGTTGTAAAACAGCTAACTGATCATCTGCAGAGGAATGGTCTATTTGAAGAGTTTCAGTCAGGTTTTAGAATTCATCATAGTACAGAAACAGCATTAGTGAAGGTTACAAATGATCTTCTTATGGCCTTGGACAGTGGACTCATCTCTGTGCTTGTTCTGTTAGACCTCAGTGCTGCTTTTGATACTGTTGACCATAAAATTTTATTACAGAGATTAGAGCATGCCATAGGTATTAAAGGCACTGCGCTGCGGTGGTTTGAATTATATTTGTCTAATAGATTACAATTTGTTCATGTAAATGGGGAATCTTCTTCACAGACTAAAGTTAATTATGGAGTTCCACAAGGTTCTGTGCTAGGACCAATTTTATTCACTTTATACACGCTTCCCTTAGGCAGTATTATTAGACGGCATTGCTTAAATTTTCATTGTTACGCAGATGATACCCAGCTTTATCTATCCATGAAGCCAGAGGACACACACCAATTAGCTAAACTGCAGGATTGTCTTACAGACATAAAGACATGGATGACCTCTAATTTCCTGCTTTTAAACTCAGATAAAACTGAAGTTATTGTACTTGGCCCCACAAATCTTAGAAACATGGTGTCTAACCAGATCCTTACTCTGGATGGCATTACCCTGACCTCTAGTAATACTGTGAGAAATCTTGGAGTCATTTTTGATCAGGATATGTCATTCAAAGCGCATATTAAATATGTAGGACTGCTTTTTTGCATTTACGCAATATCTCTAAAATTAGAAAGGTCTTGTCTCAGAGTGATGCTGAAAAACTAATTCATGCATTTATTTCCTCTAGGCTGGACTATTGTAATTCATTATTATCAGGTTGTCCTATAAGTTCCCTAAAAAGCCTTCAGTTAATTCAAAATGCTGCAGCTAGAGTACTAACGGGGACTAGAAGGAGAGAGCATATCTCACCCATATTGGCCTCTCTTCATTGGCTTCCTGTTAATTCTAGAATAGAATTAAAAATTCTTCTTCTTACTTATAAGGTTTTGAATAATCAGGTCCCATCTTATCTTAGGGACCTCGTAGTACCATATCACCCCAATAGAGCGCTTCGCTCTCAGACTGCAGGCTTACTTGTAGTTCATAGGGTTTGTAGGAGTAGAATGGGAGGCAGAGCCTTCAGCTTTCAGGCTCCTCTCCTGTGGAACCAGCTCCCAATTCAGATCAGGGAGACAGACACCCTCTCTACTTTTAAGATTAGGCTTAAAACTTTCCTTTTTGCTAAAGCTTATAGTTAGGGCTGGATCAGGTGACCCTGAACCATCCCTTAGTTATGCTGCTATAGACGTAGACTGCTGGGGGGTTCCCATGATGCACTGTTTCTTTCTCTTTTTGCTCTATATGCACTACTCTGCATTTAATCATTAGTGATCGATCTCTGCTCCCCTCCACAGCATGTCTTTTTCCTGGTTCTCTCCCTCAGCCCCAACCAGTCCCAGCAGAAGACTGCCCCTCCCTGAGCCTGGTTCTGCTGGAGGTTTCTTCCTGTTAAAAGGGAGTTTTTCCTTCCCACTTACATGATTTAAATATGTAAATATGTATGTGTATCACTTATACATGATCAGAATGTGTCCTGTACCTTTTGGGTAAATGCTGTAGGTGGCGTTCGTCTTCAGCCCCATGTCGGACTGTATCATCTTTATGTCGCTGTCCACAGTCAAATGGAAACTACATATATGTTCACGTTTTTGTGGGACCATCCCAGTCCTTTTGTGTCCTATGGACAAATCGTGCCCATGCATCATGTCATTTCTTCTCCGCGGGAAATTTATGAAGAACAGCTGCAGTTCTGGGTACATTGCTGTACCAAAAAGATTACAGCGGTTCACCATCTCTTAAACTAGACTGGGCATACCTCAATGATTCAAAATATCTAAATCATTATTTCCATGTAAGACACGTATGCAGCAGGACAGCATAGAAGAAAAATTAAAACACAAGCCAGTCTCCCCGACTGAGAAATGTTGAACTGTTAATCCAGCCAGGCCATTCACTGCCATGACATCACACATTTGTTGAGCTACTTTCCGAATGTCGAAAACTGGATAGCGTGTAGCAAGTTTAATTGTTTGAAGTGTCCACTCACAGCCATTTTATGACTTCTATCGAACACAGACCTTCAAAATAGTCACAAAACACACTGATTCACAATGGTTTGAGTCCATTTTCTGATTTTACTGTGTGTAGTGTTTACGTGTGGGGTGGTGGCCAAGTGGTTAATGCGCTTGGTTTCAGTTCAGAAGGCTCCGGGTTCAAATCCCATCCCTGCCATATTTCTCCATGTAATGTGGAGTTGCGTCAGGAAGGGCATCCGGCGTAAAACCTGTGCCAATTCAACATGCAGATCCACCTTGGATTTGCTGTGGCAACCCCGAGTGCAAACAAGGGAGCAAAATCAAATCAAATCAATTTTATTTATATAGCGCCAAATCACAACAAACAGTTGCCCCAAGGCGCTTTATATTGTAAGGCAAAAGCCATACTTTAATTACGGAAAAACCCCAACGGTCAAAACGACCCGCTGTGAGCAAGCACTTGGCGACAGTGGGAAGGAAAAACTCCCTTTTAACAGGAAGAAACTTCCAGCAGAACCAGGCTCAGGGAGGGGCAGTCTTCTGCTGGGACTGGTTGGGGCTGAGAGAGAGAACCAGGAAAAAGACATGCTGTGGAAGAGAGCACAGATCAATCACTAATGATTAAATGCAGAGTGGTGCATACAGAGCAAAAAGAGAAAGAAACACTCAGTGCATCATGGGAAATCCCCAGCAGTCTAAGTCTATAGCAGCATAAGGGATGGTTCAGGGTCACCTGATCCAGCCCTAACTATAAGCTTTAAGCCTAATCTTAAAAGTAGAGAGGGTGTCTGTCTCCCTGATCTGAATTGGGAGCTGGTTCCACAAACCCTAGGAACTACAAGTAAGCCTGCAGTCTGAGAGCGAAGCGCTCTATTTGGGTGATGTGGTACTATGAGGTCCCTAAGATAAGATGGGACCTTTCTAATTTTAGAGATATTGCGCAAATGCAAAAAAGCAGTCCTACATATTTGTTTAATATGTGCATTGAATGACATATCCTGATCAAAAATGACTCCAAGATTTCTCACAGTATTACTACAGGTCAGGGTAATGCCATCCAGAGTAAGGATCTGGTTAGACACCATGTTTCTAAGATTTGTGGGGCCAAGTACAATAACTTCAGTTTTATCTGAGTTTAAAAGCAGGAAATTAGAGGTCATCCATGTCTTTGTCTGTAAGACAATCCTGCAGTTTAGCTAATTGGTGTGTGTCCTCTGGCTTCATGGATAGATAAAGCTGGGTATCATCTGCGTAACAATGAAAATTTAAGCAATGCTGTCTAATAATACTGCCTAAGGGAAGCATGTATAAAGTGAATAAAATTGGTCCTAGCACAGAACCTTGTGGAACTCCATAATTAACCTTAGTCTGTGAAGAAGATTCCCAATTTACATGAACAAATTGTAATCTATTAGATAAATATGATTCAAACCATCGCAGCGCAGTGCCTTTAATACCTACGGCATGCTCTAATCTCTGTAATAAAATTTTATGGTCAACAGTATCAAAAGCAGCACTGAGGTCTAACAGAACAAGCACAGAGATGAGTCCACTGTCTGAGGCCATAAGAAGATCATTTGTAACCTTCACTAATGCTGTTTCTGTACTATGATGAATTCTAAAACCTGACTGAAACTCTTCAAATAGACCATTCCTCTGCAGATGATCAGTTAGCTGTTTTACAACTACCCTTTCAAGAATTTTTGAGAGAAAAGGAAGGTTGGAGATTGGCCTATAATTAGCTAAGATAGCTGGGTCAAGTGATGGCTTTTTAAGTAATGGTTTAATTACTGCCACCTTAAAAGCCTGTGGTACATAGCCAACTAATAAAGATAGACTGATCATATTTAAGATCGAAGCATTAATTAATGGTAGGGCTTCCTTGAGCAGCCTGGTAGGAATGGGGTCTAATAAACATGTTGATGGTTTGGAGGAAGTAACTCAGACAGAACAATCGGAGAGAAAGAGTCTAACCAAATACCGGCATCACTGAAAGCAGCCAAAGAGAACGATATGTCTTTGGGATGGTTATGAGTCATTTTTTCTCTAATAGTTAAAATTTTATTAGCAAAGAAAGTCATGAAGTCATTACTAGTTAAAGTTAAAGGAATACTCGGCTCAATAGAGCTCTGACTCTGTCAGCCTGGCTACAGTGCTGAAAAGAAATCTGGGGTTGTTCTTATTTTCTTCAATTAGTGATGAGTAGTAAGATGTCCTAGCTTTACGGAGGGCTTTTTTTATAGAGCAACAGACTCTTTTTCCAGGCTAAGTGAAGAGCTTCTAAATTAGTGAGACGCCATTTCCTCTCCAACTTACGGATTATCTGCTTTAAGCTGCGAGTTTGTGAGTTATACCACGGAGTCAGGCACTTCTGATTTAAGGCTCTCTTTTTCAGAGGAGCTACAGCATCCAAAGTTGTCCTCAATGAGGATATAAAACTACTGACGAGATAATCTATCTCACTCACAGAGTTTAGGTAGCTACTCTGCCCTGTGTTGGTATATGGCATTGGAGAACATAAAGAAGGAATCATATCCTTAAACCTAGTTACAGCGCTTTCTGAAAGACTTCTACTGTAATGAAACTTATTCCCCACTGCTGGGTAGTCCATCAAAGTAAATGTAAATGTTATTAAGAAATGATCAGACAGAAGGGGGTTTTCAGGGAATACTGTTAAGTCTTCAATTTCCATACCATAAGTCAGAACAAGATCTAAGGTATGATTAAAGTGGTGGGTGGACTCATTTACATTTTGAGCAAAGCCAATCGAGTCTAACAATAGATTAAATGCAGTGTTGAGGCTGTCATTCTCAGCATCTATGTGGATGTTAAAATCGCCCACTATAATTATCTTATCTGAGCTAAGCACTAAGTCAGACAAAAGGTCCGAAAATTCACAGAGAAACTCACAGTAACGACCAGGTGGATGACAGATAACAAATAAAACTGGTTTTTGGGACTTCCAATTTGGATGGACAAGACTAAGAGTCAAGCTTTCAAATGAATTAAAGCTCTGTCTGGGTTTTTGATTAATTAATAAGCTGGAATGGAAGATTGCTTCTAATCCTCCCCCTCGGCCCGTGCTACGACCGTTCTGGCAGTTAGTGTGACTCGGGGGTGTTGACTAATTTAAACTAACATATTCATCCTGCTGTAACCAGGTTTCTGTAAGGCAGAATAAATCAATATGTTGATCAATTATTATATCATTTACTAACAGGGACTTAGAAGAGAGAGACCTAATGTTTAATAGACCACATTTAACTGTTTCTCTGAAACACTGTTGGCTGCATTTTGAGGGCCAAATTTTGTGAAGTAGTATTAATATAATGCATAACTAGACAATCATGTAAAAGCTCAAATGGTTTGAATAGCACTAAAACAAATCGAGATTGGATCGAATTAATCAATTCTGATTCTTCAAAATCAATTCCTGAAATGTGAATAGATACCCAATTCGAGATTTTAATGTTCAATGGACGGATTTAAAAATAAAATGGCCTCGGATCCAATAAGATAATTATTAAAGTGGTCATATTGTAGAAAATCACCTTTCACATTCACGCACAATTTTTCCACAAACTTCACTCCAATTCATGATCACCTTCAGTAATCTATAGTAATGCAGGTTGGCTCTATTGTCTGACAATTGTGGCAGCTGAAGATGATCAATATGCTCTACCAAAGGGTTAAGTTGATCATTAAAGGGTCAAGTTGATCATTAAAGGGTCAGTGTCACAACGGTCCCTGTACTGGCGGCAGCGTTCACCACAGACACTCTGTCTTGTCAGCATTTTGCTAGCGATGAAAATAAATCCCATTAAGGATCCAACAACACATACATTAAAAAAGATGTTAAATTACTGTTAACAACATATCCATTATGTGCAAGAGACGCTGGTATGCTCAGTGAGAAAATTCAAACTTTTTTTCTTGTTGCTACATGACATCTTGCAGCCGGGGCTATGACATCATCATTTCACAAAGGCTGCTTCTACAAAAGAAAACACAGAAGTGGCATTTTGAGATTTATCCACTCTGGGACCCATTTCGAAAAAGTAACGTTTTTGGGTTCGGTGTGGACAAACCGCCGATACAAAACTTTTGCCGATGTGTCGAAACTCGTCTTTTTTTATATACTGTTCCTACAAGTCTAATACTTCTGCTACTTTTTCAGTGTAACTACTGTGAATTTTAATTAATTTATTTATGTCTCTGAATCCCGTGTGAGCCTTAGGAGTGGTTGGCTTATTCATTATTGGTTAGCTCGTGCTTGCTTGGCTATACTCTTAAATTTCCTAATGCACAAAGGACACTTCTTTACATACACCCTTCGTAAATCCTGCGTGATGTTGGAAGATAGGGCGGCTCTCTTAGAGAGCTATGTCCGTAAGTTAGATGTTACGGGCACTCCAGATGAGGAAACCAAGTAGGGCTTGGTGCCCAGTTGTGGTACCCTGATCACACGATCGGCTCTCCCCCTTGGATTTGCCTGATGTGAATTCTCTGAGCCCACAAGTGACTTCCACTCCTGTCTCCAGGCCGAAACACCGGACTTTAGTGATAGGGGATTCTATCACCCGCAAAGTCAGCTTACAGATGCCGGCTGATGTTAAATGTATTCCTAGGACCAGAGCTCCCAACATTGCATCCCATCTTAGGGTGCTGACGCTGCAAAAGGGAAAACAGACTAAGGAACATGACATGAGATATAGTCACATAGTTATTCACGTCGGCACCAATGATATCAGGATGAAGCACTCAGAGGTCACAAAAATGGACATAGAAAGGACTTGTGACCTTGCCAGAAAGATGTGTCAGCATTGATTAATAGTCTCTGGTCCCCTCCCCTCCCGGGGTACTGATGAGGCGTTTAGCAGGCTGACATCATTAAATAGGTGGCTGGCGCAGTTTTGTAGACAGCAAGGCTTAAGCTTTATTGATAACTGGCCTTCATTCTCGGGCTGCCGTGGCTTGCTGATGCCAGACAGCCTCCACCCTACTGGGGAAGGTCCCACCATCTTGTCTGCAAACAAAGATAGCGGGGAAATTAGTGGTGATATTGCAGTTTATGGTGCAGGGAGGGAAATCTGCCAGGGAGGGAAATTCAACAAGTTGAGATTGTGGTCTGCTTCTGTAGACATGTCCATAAAAATCATCGAGGGATATGCTTTGCAAACTTAATACCCATGACTACATTGGATGATGTTGAAATTGAGGCTGGCCCAGTGGTTGATCCAGCAAAATCAAAGATTTCGACACACATTAGTGGGAATACCCAAGATTTGGTTGTCGTACGTTCTATTGCTGTCATGAATATTGATATCATGCCTCTGACATCAGTGGTCTCTGATCACTCACTTATTAAGTTTACAGTTTCACTGCCGTGTTTAGCGGAACAACAACCTTATTTATCACTACGGCGATGCATCAACTCCTCTACTAAGACTGAACTCGAAGCTAGACTGCCTGATGTCTTAGCGTCACATATGGCAAATACCCAGTCAGTAGACAGTCTTGTGGATAGTTTAAACTCAGTTCTCAAAACTGCACTCAACATGATTGCGCCACCTTTGTTAAAACCGCACTCCCCCAAAACACAGTCACCTTGGTCCAATGATTACTTGCGTGACCTCAAGCATAAGGCAAGAGGTCCAGAACGGAAATGGCGTAGTTCAAAATTAGAAGTATTCCACCTTGCGTGGTGTGATGCTATCTTAGACTATAAGCATGCACTATTGGCTACAAAGCAGACTTAGTACTCTGATTTGATCAACAAAAACAAGCATAACTGAAAGTTCTTGTTCAACATGGTGGCAACACTTATTCATGGACAACTACCTGTAGTTTGCGCTCCTGTTACAGCACAAAATTTCCTGGATTACTTTGAGAAGAAAATAGAAGACATTAGGTTAAACATTTCCCAGCATGCCTTAGTACTGAGGTACAACCTAGATTTACAGAATTTGAGAGTATCTCTCTAGGCATGCTGACAAAACTCGTAACGTCAACAAAAAGCACAACCTGTTTACTTAATCCTATATCAACAAAACTGTTTAACCCTCTTTGTTGTTCAGTCTTTCACACAAGACCTCAAGTTACCTTTATAAAGTGTGAAAACAGTTGTTTGTTATAGTTTGCTGTATGTTTTGAATAAAGGTGTGTGGAAATTTTTTTTTTCGCTTTATTTTTTCCTTGCCTATTTTTGATTGTAAACCTTTATTACACTTATAAAACACAACAAAAACATATATATTCTGAAAGTACAGGTTGTCCTGAAAAAAAGAGGCATAAAACTTGATTGTGGGATGCAGGGAGTGCTGTTAAACAAAATAATAAAACAATTATGCCAGGCAAGTGAACTGTCCAAAAAATGCCCTCGGACCCCAGAGGGTTAAGGACCTGCGGTCCACTCTTGGGCCGACTGTGCTGGAAATTAATAATATTTCTTTAATTTCTGGATCTGTTCCTAAATGTTTCAAATCTGCAGTGATTAAACCATTACTTAAAAACCTAATCTTGACCCTAGTGTATTGAAAAACTATTGGCCGATATCAAATCTATCATTTTGCTCAAAAATTCTGGAAAAAGTGGTGTCACGGCAGTGTGTGGATTATTTTACTGAGAATAATCTCTTTGAGCCACTGCAGTCTGCTTTCAGAAAATATCATTTCACAGAGACGGCTCTCACTAAAGTGGTAAATGATATTCTGCTTGCAATGGATTCAGACACCACTATGGTTCTGGTGTTGTTAAGTAACGTTTATTTGAAATGGGACAATGCATATTAATGAACATAGTTACATGTAAATATGCCGGATTATAGCAGGATGCTAATTTCCATCCATAGTCCCAGTAACATAGAAACAGAAAACATACAAAAACAAACAATGACAGAAAACAATTAAAACCAAATATACATACAAATATGTACAAATTCAAAGTCGCAACAACTGATCGTTAACAAGCAGCCGACAGGTGAAGGAACCAAAAGAGTTTTATGATGATGGGTAATTGAGGTGCAAAAGTACTGCATTAAAGTGACAAGTGCTACGTGCAAAGTGCTTCAGTGCCTGGCTGAATTGCGTATTACAGTAATGGGTTGTATTGCACGTTGCTCAATACACTCATTTGCACGTGCACAAGTGTAAAAATTGCACAGGGTGTCCTACACAAGTTTATTGTGTAAAGACTACTAAACCATTTATTAACATAAAGTACACAAGGGCATAGTGTACATATAACTGGAAAAAAAAGAGAAAAAAAAAAACTTGAGTGGTGCCTCCACAGTTAGGCTACAGATGGTTGCATGTCTGATTTGCCAGTAACCAAGCTTTCAACTTTCCTTTGAATTGCGGCGCTTTGGGATTACCTTTCACTGGTATGCTGATGATACTCAGTTATACATGCCAATAACTGCTGGTAATCTCATCCACATAAAATCCTTAGAAGATTGCCTTGCATCAGTGAGAAGCTGATGTCTAGAAACTTCCTACTTTTAAACTCTGATCTTCCACCTGTGAAATATAGTGAAGATTTGTCCCATCCTGTCTATGGCTGATGCTGAGACCCTGATTCATGTGTTTATCTCTTCTAGATTGGACTACTGCAATGCTCTATTTTCTGGTTTACCACAGTCCAACATTAGGGGTCTCCAATTGGTTCAAAATGCTGCAGCCAGACTTTTGACACGAAGCAGAAAGTTTGACCACATTACACCCATTTTGGCCTCTCTTCACTGGCTTCCTGTCCCAGTGAGATCAGATTTTAAGGTTCTGCTACTAGTCTATAAAAATGTTCACAGACTGGCACCTCCCTATCTAGCTGACCTAATTAAACCCTACGTACCATCCAGTTTTACAAAGGGTGTATCAAGATATTTGATAGGGGTTGTGTAGCTCCAACTTTTAACGAAGCAGTAATCTTATTTATTCCTAAAACAGGTAAAGATGCAGATCCTTCCAATTTTAGACCTATCAGTCTGCTCAATCTTGATTGTAAGATACTTACAAAAATCTTAGTGATACGTTTACAAATGGTTTTACGGAGCATCATTCATCCCAGTCAGGTTGGTTTAATGAAAAATAGAACTTCAACTGATAATGTTAGGCTCCTGTTACACTTAATGTGGCTGAGCCAATCTCAAAATACTCCTATAACTGCTATCTCCTTAGACGCTGAGAAGGCCTCTGATAGGCTGGAGTGGCAATTTTTGTTCTCCACCACATTTCATTTTGGTTTCAACTCCAACTTCATCAAATGGATAAAAATTCTGTATAAAGAACACAAGGCAGCAGTGATGACAAATGGAATCATTTCCCTTTTCTTTAATCTGACCCGGGGAACTAAACAGGGATGCTCACTGAGCCCATTATTGTTCATCATCTTTTTAGAGATTCTATCAGTGTCTATTAGCGCACACCCTGGAATAAGAGATGTAAGGGGAGGAGACACTGAACATAAATTATTACTATATGCTGGTGACATTTTAGTAGTAATATCTGAACCTTTGACTTCTTTACCGCACCTTATGGACACCATTCAAATTTTTTCAAAATTTTCGGGCTACTCCATTAATTGGAGCAAATCTGAGGCCATGCCCCTCTCCAAATCATGTATTTCATCTATGGTGGAAAAGTTTAATTTTAGGTGGGTGTGACAGGGAATGAAGTATCTTGGTATCAAACTCTATGAGGATAGAGACGAAACAGTGGCACTAAACTTTAACCCCTTACTTCAAAAGATACAAAACTGGGAAAAGACCACGAATTAAACTGAGAAAGTTATGTGCACATAAAGGAAGGGTTGGGCCTGCCAGATCTTAGATTGTATCAAGCCTGGGTCCCACTAAATAATAACCCATGAATAATGAGCCACGCATGGGTTTGTCAGCAATTATACGAAGAATGACCCACATTTTCATCTAACACGTATCCGCTATGGACGTGCCTCTATGTACCTCTCTGTACCCCGCATGTGCCACGTAGCAGCCTCTAGTGAGCCACGACCGACCTGTCATTAGAGCCTCAAATGGCTTGCATCAGCCACACTAAGCCACGTCGTGCCGCGATAGCGCCATGATAACGAAATGTTGGAGCACGTTTAGGCATGATGGGTTTGGTCCATACCTCCAGCCCTTCCACACCTGGTCCCTTGAAAGTGTGGGTTTTCAATTCACAGATTCACAGCAGCATTTAAAGATGTCACATTTTTAAATGCAGTCCAAAAACAGTTGCTCCAGTACAGTCTTGCGGTTGTGCGCTGTGCGCCAGGCTGCTGTCCACCTGTAATGCACCAGACCAGCTAGAACCAAGCCAAGGGCTCCTGGACAGCCACCTCTGTGCTCCTTGCTGGCTCCGCGGCTCATTAAATACCAAGATATTGGCAGGCTGCAGAAGATGAAGATAATGTCTGCGGTGTGCACGCTTTTTCTGACTCACTCATTCCTGCAAGTTTGAAAGTAACGATCTCTAAGACGTAGCAAAGGTGAGTTAGCCATTCGGTGTTTCTGGTTCTAGAGTGGGAAAATACTTACTTGGGTAGAAAATAATGTCAGTGTGTTATGTCTTGCTGTTTAATTGCTGTGTGCATTTATCTCTGATGCAAAAATTTGCCGGTTGTGGATCACTGAAGCAGCAGCCTCGTGTCAGTACTTGAGTCATGTGTACGTTGGGGGTCATCTCAACATCACGAATGGACATGAATGTGGGGGCTTTTACTTTTTAATTCGGGAGAACTCTCACCTCCACACTTCATTTTTTGCTCGTAAAAACGTATAACAGTGTCTTTCGAAACGAAGTAAATTCTCATTTAATAAGTATAATTTATATCACGTTGTGTTCAAAACACATTCTCGGGCACAGTGTGTATCATTCTGCATTAGAAGGGCTCCAGCCAGATACCAGGAATGACCCCAAAGTGACAGAGAGTGTCGTGATCCAGAACCGGGCAAAGTGATCCATTTCTGGCAAATGTTTGCACCACACATAATGTGGCTTGACACTTTAAGTAGAAGGGCTACACCATCCAGACTTCTTCAGCTAAATAACTACACAATAAAAAGCCATTCAGTTGCATTATGGCTCCGTATAGCGGGACTTTAAAAAAGGTGATCCGGAACTGGGCAACCGTCTGTATTTTTCAAAATCATGGCATATGCCAAAATGTTGTTTGTTTGTTTTTTTTTTGGGGGGGGGGGGGGGGGTACGACGGGGCAAAGGAATGGATTTTTATTTATTTTTTATTTTAACAGCTTGAGTGATGAATTACTCAAACCACCGACTCAACGGGACACAACAGATCCAGCAGTCGGGACCAAGTGGAGCTTCAGACACATAATAACGCTGTACATATCCAAAAACAGAAAAGACAAGCTCACAAAGGACTTTATATTTCATACTTCATCACCTCGCTGTCCTCCGTGATTAACACCTCGTTAGCTTCATGGAGCTACGTGTCGTAGCAAACAGCAGCTCACGCTGAATGACTCTCAGCGCGGACGAACACACGAGCTTACCTGCAGCTCAAAGCAGCATCCGCCGTGCAGCAAAGTGCGTGTTTTCGATGAAACAGAAGAACCTCCAGCGACAAACACAAAGCTAACAGCTAATTCACGTTTCCACCGCCTTCTTCTTCTCTGCTTGCTTTTCGGGTGCCGCGCGAAATGCTGGCGCCAAACACCACTTCTTCCTCCTAGAGTCCGAGATTCATCATAAAATTTTAATGCCGCCACCTGGTGGGCGGGAGATTTCTTTCTTTCATCAAGCATACAGTCTAGATCCATCAACCTCTTTGGCCTCCGGCCTGGTGGCTCCATTCTCAGCATCCTTCTCTTGATATACCCCTTTACATCTCCAAACTGTTTTTCGCTCATCTCTCTCCTTTTGAGTGCTATCTGTGCTGACCCTGTGTTACGACACCCATAGCAGGAGTGTTCATAACTGTTGAGTGTGAAATTCCTGAAAATGTTGGACCGTCTATTTAAGTCCTTCCCTGGCATGATCTGCAGCTGTCAATTGTTGTGAAGCTGGAGCAACACTGACAGCCCATTTCTGCCATCTTTTGCCTGTAATAAAAGCATTCTGTGTCCGGCATGCAAATGTCAGGAAATTAAAGATTTCCGCAACCTCACAAATATGGAAGACTGGTGTTATTGCTGGTTCACAGACAAGACAGAGATGTAATATTTTTGTGTGTGTATCATTACAAAAGCATAACACAACCACTGAGAGATAGTCCAGAAACCTCCCTGTGACAGGCACACAGACACGTACTAGCAGTTCTTATAAGATGGTTCTCAATCCAGTACTCAAGGACCCCTGATCCTGCACATTTTCCATGTCTCTCTGCTCTGCAACAAACTGATTTGCTAATTCAGGTGCACAGCCAATCACCTCCTAACAGACACCTGAATTAGCAAATTAGGTCTTTCAGTGTGTGACTCAGTTCCTGTATTTCTTTACCAAAGTAAACATCAAAACAATTACTCAGGGACTTTGTAACTCAAGGGTGAATAAAAAGTCTGCGGGTCACAGAGCTTCCATTTCAAAATGAGCAAATACCTTCACAAAAATAAAGTGTATCAGTTTGAACATTAAATATCTTGTCTTTGTGGTGTATTCAATTGAATATAGGTTGAAGAGGATTTGAAAATCATTGTATTCTGTTTTTATTTACATTTTACACAGCATCCCAACTTCATTGGAATTGGGGTTGTACATCACACTGAATAAGAAGTCTGCGGGTCACAGAGCTTTCTCTTATCGTGCCCCTGTTCTGTGGAATGATCTCCCTGCGTCAATAAAACAGTCAGATTCTGTGGAGACCTTCAAGTCCAGACTTAAGACGCACTTATTTTCCCATTCGTATGGCTAGCATACTGGCATATTATGTTTCTATGCTTTTTACACTTTAAAATTCATCTCATTAGGAAATGGAGCAGGCCGCGGCCTCACACCCCCACACAGAGTTCTTGGTTTTAATAAAGTTTTTGTTCTGTCCATGTGTTATTGTTCATAGTTTTGGACACTATACTGAGAGACTGTGTTTTATAAAAACTCTGACTAATGGTATAACATTTGCTTCCTGTAATGTCATTGGAGTTCTGATCCTGACAAAACAAAATAAGATACTATCCAAACTAAAAAAGGAGAATGCTAAAATTGCCATGCTTCAAGAAACACACCTTAATTCTACCGAACATGAGAAATTGAGTAGAATGGGTTTTACTAAAGTATACTCATCCTATACGAGGTCTATTAGAAAAGTATCAGACCTTATTATTTTTTTCAAAAACCATATGGATTTGAATCACGTGTGATTGCGTCAGACAAGCTTGAACCCTCGTGTGCATGCATGAGTTTTTCCATGCCTGTCGGTTGCGTCATTCGCCTGTGAGCAGGCTTTGAGTGAGGAGTAGTCCAGCCCCCTCAGCGGATTTTCATTGTCAGGAAATGGCGGAATGATTTGGGCTTTTTTCCATCAGAATTTTTTCAGAAACTGTTAGAGACTGGCAGCTGGAAACCATTAGAAAAATTTATCTGGCTTTCGGTGAAAATGTTACGGGCTTGGTAGAGAATAAGGAGTGTTACTGTCGCTTTAAGGATGGCCCCCAGTGGCTGTGAGGTGTGCCACGCTCCGAAGCCACCATCGACAGGCTGAACGACCATTTCATTTCTAAACGGATGGCTGTCTGGATCCGTGACCATCGTGTACCATTTCTCTGGTTATCACAGGAGCTGGACATCAACCATTTTCCATCAGATTTCACTTTTAACAAGAGATTTTGTCATGGAAAGCCGAGCGGAGGCTTCGCGTGTCACGATGGATTCGCTATTGGAGCGAGACAAAACCACGTCCGTTTTGGTCTCACAGGACGGCTTTGAGATGGTGTTCAGACAGCTGTCGGTGGTTTTTCCATCGAGTGATTACCCAAGAAATTGTGGATGTGCCTGGACATGCCAGAACATGTCCCGTGAGACTTCATCACGGCGTTGCTGTGCGCCATGCGGCACCGCTGCGACGCGCAAAGCCTCCGCTCCTCTTTCCATGACAAAAACTCCGGTAACAGTGGAATGTGCCGTTCATTTCCAAACTGGACGCTGTGTTTTATCCGGGACATCGTCTGACTAGCACAGGAATTGTGAAAAGACGTGGACATCAGCACTTTTTCTGCACATTGAGACAGATGTGTGGAGGAATTCCGCACGTCGCGGTGGTGCCGCATGGCGCACAGCAACACCGTGATGAAGCCTCACGGGCCATGTTCTGGCATGTCCAGGCACATCCACAATTTCTCGGATAATCACTCGATGGAAAAACCACCGACAGCTGTCTGAACGCCATCTCAAAGCCGTCCTGTGAGACCAAAATGGAGGAGTTCCTTTGTCTCGCTCCATCAGCAAATCGGTTGTGACACGCAAAGCCTCCGCTCGGCTTTCCATGACAAAAGCCAGATAAATTTTTCTAATGGTTTCCAGCTGCCAGTCTCTAACAGTTTCTGAAAAAATTCTGATGGAAAAAAAGCCCAAATCATTCCGCCATTTCCTGACAATGAAAATCCGATGAGGGGGCTGGACCACTCCTCACTCAAAGCCTGCTCACAGGCGAATGACGCAACCGACAGGCGTGGAAAAACTCACGCATGCGTACGAGAGTTCAAGCTTGTCTGACGCAATCACACGTGATTCAAATCAATCAATCAATCAATCAATCAATTTTTTTATATAGCGCCAAATCACAACAAACAGTTGCCCCAAGGCGCTTTATATTGGAAGGCAAGGCCATACAATAATTATGTAAAACCCCAACGGTCAAAACGACCCCCTGTGAACAAGCACTTGGCTACAGTGGGAAGGAAAAACTCCCTTTTAACAGGAAGAAACCTCCAGCAGAACCAGGCTCAGGGAGGGGCAGTCTTCTGCTGGGACTGGTTGGGGCTGAGGGAGAGAACCAGGAAAAAGACATGCTGTGGAGGGGAGCAGAGATCGATCACTAATGATTAAATGCAGAGTAGTGCATACACAGCAAAAAGAGAAAGAAACAGTGCATCATGGGAACCCCCCAGCAGTCTACGTCTATAGCAGCATAACTAAGGGATGGTTCAGGGTCACCTGATCCAGCCCTAACTATAAGCTTTAGCAAAAAGGAAAGTTTTAAGCCTAAGGAGAGGAGGAGAGGAGCCTGAAAGCTGAAGGCTCTGCCTCCCATTCTACTCCTACAAACCCTATGAACTACAAGTAAGCCTGCAGTCTGAGAGCGAAGCGCTCTATTGGGGTGATATGGTACTACGAGGTCCCTAAGATAAGATGGGACCTGATTATTCAAAACCTTATAAGTAAGAAGAAGAATTTTAAATTCTATTCTAGAATTAACAGGAAGCCAATGAAGAGAGGCCAATATGGGTGAGATATGCTCTCTCCTTCTAGTCCCCGTCAGTACTCTAGCTGCAGCATTTTGAATTAACTGAAGGCTTTTTAGGGAACTTTTAGGACAACCTGATAATAATGAATTACAATAGTCCAGCCTAGAGGAAATAAATGCATGAATTAGTTTTTCAGCATCACTCTGAGACAAGACCTTTCTGATTTTAGAGATATTGCGTAAATGCAAAAAAGCAGTCCTACATATTTGTTTAATATGCGCTTTGAATGACATATCCTGATCAAAAATGACTCCAAGATTTCTCACAGTATTACTAGAGGTCAGGGTAATGCCATCCAGAGTAAGGATCTGGTTAGACACCATGTTTCTAAGATTTGTGGGGCCAAGTACAATAACTTCAGTTTTATCTGAGTTTAAAAGCAGGAAATTAGAGGTCATCCATGTCTTTATGTCTGTAAGACAATCCTGCAGTTTAGCTAATTGGTGTGTGTCCTCTGGCTTCATGGATAGATAAAGCTGGGTATCATCTGCGTAACAATGAAAATTTAAGCAATACCGCCTAATAATACTGCCTAAGGGAAGCATGTATAAAGTGAATAAAATTGGTCCTAGCACAGAACCTTGTGGAACTCCATAATTAACTTTAGTCTGTGAAGAAGATTCCCCATTTACATGAACAAATTGTAATCTATTAGACAAATATGATTCAAACCACCGCAGCGCAGTGCCTTTAATACCTACGGCATGCTCTAATCTCTGTAATAAAATTTTATGGTCAACAGTATCAAAAGCAGCACTGAGGTCCAACAGAACAAGCACAGAGATGAGTCCACTGTCCGAGGCCATAAGAAGATCATTTGTAACCTTCACTAATGCTGTTTCTGTACTATGATGAATTCTAAAACCTGACTGAAACTCTTCAAATAGACCATTCCTCTGCAGATGATCAGTTAGCTGTTTTACAACTACCCTTTCAAGAATTTTTGAGAGAAAAGGAAGGTTGGAGATTGGCCTATAATTAGCTAAGATAGCTGGGTCAAGTGATGGCTTTTTAAGTAAAGGTTTAATTACTGCCACCTTAAAAGCCTGTGGTACATAGCCAACTAACAAAGATAGATTGATCATATTTAAGATCGAAGCATTAAATAATGGTAGGGCTTCCTTGAGCAGCCTGGTAGGAATGGGGTCTAATAAACATGTTGATGGTTTGGATGAAGTAACTAATGAAAATAACTCAGACAGAACAATCGGAGAGAAAGAGTCTAACCAAATACCGGCATCACTGAAAGCAGCCAAAGATAACGATACGTCTTTGGGATGGTTATGAGTAATTTTTTCTCTAATAGTTAAAATTTTGTTAGCAAAGAAAGTCATGAAGTCATTACTAGTTAAAGTTAATGGAATACTCGGCTCAATAGAGCTCTGACTCTTTGTCAGCCTGGCTACAGTGCTGAAAAGAAACCTGGGGTTGTTCTTATTTTCTTCAATTAGTGATGAGTAGAAAGATGTCCTAGCTTTACGGAGGGCTTTTTTATAGAGCAACAGACTCTTTTTCCAGGCTAAGTGAAGATCTTCTAAATTAGTGAGACGCCATTTCCTCTCCAACTTACGGGTTTTCTGCTTTAAGCTACGAGTTTGTGAGTTATACCACGGAGTCAGGCACTTCTGATTTAAAGCTCTCTTTTTTAGAGGAGCTACAGCATCCAAAGTTGTCTTCAATGAGGATGTAAAACTATTGACGAGATACTCTATCTCACTTACAGAGTTTAGGTAGCTACTCTGCACTGTGTTGGTATATGGCATTAGAGAACATAAAGAAGGAATCATATCCTTAAACCTAGTTACAGCGCTTTCTGAAAGACTTCTAGTGTAATGAAACTTATTCCCCACTGCTGGGTAGTCCATCAGAGTAAATGTAAATGTTATTAAGAAATGATCAGACAGAAGGGAGTTTTCAGGGAATACTGTTAAGTCTTCTATTTCCATACCATAAGTCAGAACAAGATCTAAGATATGATTAAAGTGGTGGGTGGACTCATTTACTTTTTGAGCAAAGCCAATAGAGTCTAATAATAGATTAAATGCAGTGTTGAGGCTGTCATTCTCAGCATCTGTGTGGATGTTAAAATCGCCCACTATAATTATCTTATCTGAGCTAAGCACTAAGTCAGACAAAAGGTCTGAAAATTCACAGAGAAACTCACAGTAACGACCAGGTGGACGATAGATAATAACAAATAAAACTGGTTTTTGGGACTTCCAATTTGGATGGACAAGACTAAGAGTCAAGCTTTCAAATGAATTAAAGCTCTGTCTGGGTTTTTGATTAATTAATAAGCTGGAATGGAAGATTGCTGCTAATCCTCCGCCCCGGCCCGTGCTACGAGCATTCTGACAGTTAGTGTGACTCGGGGGTGTTGACTCATTTAAACTAACATATTCATCCTGCTGTAACCAGGTTTCTGTAAGGCAGAATAAATCAATATGTTGATCAATTATTATATCATTTACCAACAGGGACTTAGAAGAGAGAGACCTAATGTTTAATAGACCACATTTAACTGTTTTAGTCTGTGGTGCAGTTGAAGGTGCTATATTATTTTTTCTTTTTGAATTTTTATGCTTAAATAGATTTTTGCTGGTTATTGGTAGTCTGGGAGCAGGCACCGTCTCTACGGGGATGGGGTAATGAGGGGATGGCAGGGGGAGAGAAGCTGCAGAGAGGAGTGTAAGACTACAACTCTGCTTCCTGGTCCCAACCCTGGATAGTCACGGTTTGGAGGATTTAAGAAAATTGGCCAGATTTCTAGAAATGAGAGCTGCTCCATTCAAAGTGGGATGGATGCCGTCTCTCCTAACAAGACCAGGTTTTCCCCAGAAGCTTTGCCAGTTATCTATGAAGCCCACCTCATTTTTTGGACACCACTCAGACAGCCAGCAATTCAAGGAGAACATGCGGCTAAACATGTCACTCCCGGTCTGATTGGGGAGGGGCCCAGAGAAAACTACAGAGTCCGACATTGTTTTTGCAAAGTTACACACCGATTTAATGTTAATTTTAGTGACCTCCGATTGGCGTAACCGGGTGTCATTACTGCCGACGTGAATTACAATCTTACCAAATTTACACTTAGCCTTAGCCAGCAGTTTCAAATTTCCTTCAATGTCGCCTGCTCTGGCCCCCGGAAGACAACTGACTATGGTTGCTGGTGTCGCTAACTTCACATTTCGCAAAACAGAGTCGCCAATAACCAGAGATTGATCCTCGGCGGGTGTGTCGTCGAGTGGGGAAAAACGGTTAGAGATGTGAACAGGTTGGCGGTGTACACGGGGCTTCTGTTTAGGGCTACGCTTCCTCCTCACAGTCACCCAGTCAGCCTGCTTTCCCGGCTGCTCGGGATCTGCCAGGGGGTAACTAACGGCGGCTAAGCTACCTTGGTCCGCACCGACTACAGGGGCCTGGCTAGCTGTAGAATTTTCCACGGTGCGGAGCCGAGTCTCCAATTCGCCCAGCCTGGCCTCCAAAGCTACGAATAAGCTACACTTATTACAAGTACCGTTACTGCTAAAGGAGGCCGAGGAATAACTAAACATTTCACACCCAGAGCAGAAAAGTGCGGGAGAGACAGGAGAAGCCGCCATGCTAAACCGGCTAAGAGCTAGTAGCTACGCTAAGCTAGCGGATTCCTAAAAACACGCAAAGTGGATAATGTGTAAATAATTTAGAGGTGATTCAGCAGAAGGAGTGCTTTAGTTAAGGCACGTAAAGATTACACTGGGAAACAAATCGTAATCTAGATAACTAGATCAATCTACCTGCGCAGATTAAACAGCTAACAGATACAGAAAAACACCGCTGTGCTCCGGAACAGGAAGTGATACAATACCGCAGTGAGAGCCAACCACCAGTAGAGGCTCTCACTGCGGGAGAGCCTCTACCATATGGATTTTGAAAAAATCCATATGGTTTTTGAAAAAAATAATAAGGTCCGATACTTTTCTAATAGACCTCGTAAAACCGATCACAGAAGGGGAGTCGCCACTCTAATATCTCACAAGATTCCATTTGAACTGATCTCTGAAAGTAAGGACAAAGAAGTGAGATATTCACTATTACTAATATCAGGAAAAACTGATGGTGTTACTATAATGGTGCTTAATGTATATGCTCCCCCCCGCAGTGACTTTATATTTTACAGAAAACTTTTTGAGCTCATGATGCCAGCAAATGGTGTTATTTGCGCGGGAGACTGGAACATGAGACTCAATTCAAGGCTTGACTCATCAAACTTCATCATTCAAAACTCCTTACAAAAGAAAATTAAAATAGAAAATGTCAGACCATGGTATTGTAGATACTTGGAGGAATCTCTTTACAACAAGCCGTGATTATACTCATTATTCTCATTCACATATGGTGTAATCAAGGATTGATTATTTTTTATTTTTAAAAGGGATTGCCTCAGGATACAAAAGGCTGAAATAGGAAATATTGATCTGTCAGATCATGCCCCCATTTTTTTTAACCTTATAAATTAACAATGAAACCAAGAATACACTATGGAAATTTAACACAAAATGTGCTAAATGACTTGCAATTGACCAAATTAACTAAAATGGACATCACAATTTTTTTTAAAGGAAAAACCTAGTGGAAAAGTAAGGCTAGAACTTGTTTGGAATTCATTGAAAGCATTCATGAGAGGTAAAATTATATCTTTGTTCACATAAAGAGATAGAGAAGCTAAATTGCAGGAGTTAAAGAATTAAAAGAGCTCAAGACAAAACACAAAACAGATCTGACTCTAGAGCTTAACCTCAAATTTAAAACTTTAAGAAATAGAATAAATGCAATGTACCCACTGGAAATACGAAAGAAGATGATCCACATGAAACAAAAATATGAGTCAGGTTCCAGATTTGCCAAATTACTTGAAAATAAATGACAAAAAACAAGCAGACTGTCAGGAACTGAGGTGGCAAGGCATGGCTGGCAGGTGGGCACACACAGACTCATTGCTCAGAGGTGGGACTGATAAAAAGACTTCATCAAAAAACAGGCTGAGGTTGATGCACAGGCTGTCTGATGAAACAGGCAGAGGTACAGGTGGTCGTGTGGCGGTGGTCAGGCGTGGTCAAAAACAAGCAAGGGTTGTACACGTTGTACACATGGCAGCACCCTGACATTGGGGTGAATGTGAGGCATAATTGTAAAGCGCTTTGAGCGTCTGATGCAGATGGAAAAGCGCGATATAAATGCAGTCCATTTACCATTTGTACATGGCAAGAAAGCAGACTATGGAAAAATACAGGAGGCTTGGAACGAGGCAGGATGGACAACCAACTGGCACTGAACAGAGGAAAACAAGGGGCTTAAATACAGATGCTAATCAGGATATGAATGACAATGAAGTGCAGGTGCCGGGAGGAAGGTGTGGCCAGAGTGGAGTGACAGGTGGGCGTGTCAAACACAAGCACCAATCACAGAAATGTGACGGTGACAAAAAAATTTTTAAACTAAGAAATAATATACAAATAATGAATGTTTATAAGTTCAATGGTATGAATATTTCATGAGGTGAAAGCTGGAACAAACCATTCAACGGGGTGAAGCTGAGTTGAATGGTTTGTTCCAGCTTTCACCAAATTAAATATTCGTTCCATTGAAAGAATGGAAAAACATTCATTATTTGTTTTGTATAACGGCTAAAATAGATGCTTGTCATTTGATATTTTATTAATTTATAAACAACAGAAAAGGGACTTACATTTTGGTGTTCCACTGCTGCTAAAGTCCAAATTGTGACATGTAGTCCAATGATCTCCTCCTCTAGCTGCCACCTTATCGTGCTGGGGGAGTTTGCGTACCCGAATGATCCTAGGAGCTATGTTGTCGGGGGCTTTGTGCTCCCTGTAGAGCCTCCCAACGCAAACAGGTCCTAGGTGACAGGTCAGACTAAGGGCAGTTCAGAACCTCCATGACCAGTAAAAAATCAAGGACCGAGACGTCGCCCGGTATGGCGGAGCTGGGGTCCCACCCTGGAGCCAGGCCTGGGGTTGGGGCTCGTGCGCAAGCGCGAGCGCCTGGTGGTCAGGTCTTAGCCCATGGGGCCCGGCCGGGCTCAGCCCGAAAGAGTGATGTGGGCCCGCCCTCCTGTGGGTTCACCACCTGCAGAGGGGGCCATGGGGGTCGGGTGCAGAGAGGATTGGGTGGCGGTCGAGGGCGGGTGGCCCGGCGGCCCGGTCCATGCTCACAGTCCCTGGCTGTTGGGACGTGGAATGTCACCTCGCTAGGGGGGAAGGAGCCTGAGCTTGTGCGGGAGGTTGAGAGATACCGACTAGAGATAGTCGGGCTCACCTCCATGCACAGCTTGGGCTCTGGTACCCAACTCCTGGAGAGGGGCTGGATGCTTCATTTTTCTGGCATTGCCCACGGGGAGAGGCAGAGAGCTGGGTTCGCATTGCTTATTGCTTCCCAGCTCAGTCGCCATGTGTTGGAGTTCACTCCGGTGAATGAGAAGGTCACGTCCCTACGCCTTCGGGTCGGGGACAGGCCTCTCACAGTTGTCTCGGCCTATGGGCCGAGCGGCAGTGCAGAGTACCCAACCTTCCTGGCGTCCCTGGGAGGGGTACTAGATAGCGCTCCGACTGGGGACTCCATTGTTCTCCTGGGGGATTTCAACGCCCACGTGGGCGGCGACAGTGAGACCTGGAGGGGGGTGATCGGGAAGCACGGCCTCCCCAATCTGAACCCGAGTGGTGTTCAGTTGTTGGAATTCTGTGCTAGTCACAGTTTGTCCAACACGAACACCATGTTCGAGCACAAGGGTGTCCATAAGTGCACGTGGCACCAGGACACCCTGAGCCGGAGGTCGATAATCGACTTTGTAGTCGTATCATCTGACCTTCAGCCACGTGTCTCGGACACTCGAGTGAAGAGAGGGGCAGAGCTGTCGACCGATCACCACCTGGTGGTGAGTTGGATCCGCTGGGAGGGGAGGAAGCCGGTCAGACCTGGCAGGCCCAAATGTATTGTGAGGGTCTGCTGGGAATGACTGGCAGAACCCTCTGTCAGCGAGGTCTTCAACTCTCACCTCCGGGAGAGCTTCTCCCAGATCCCGGGGGTGGTTGGAGACATGGAGTCCGAGTGGACCATGTTCTCCACCTCCATTGTCGATGCAGCCGCTCGTAGCTGTGGTCGCAAGGTCTCTGGTGCCTGTCGCGGCGGCAATCACCGAACCCGGTGGTGGACACCGGAAGTTAGGGATGCCGTCAAGCTGAAGAAGGAGTCCTACTTATGTTTGTTGGTAGGTGGGAACCCGGAGGTAGCTGACAGGTACTGGCAGCCCGTGCGGTCGCAGAGGCAAAAACTGGGAGGAGTTCTGGGAGGCTATGGAGGAGGACTATCGGTCGGCCTCGAAGTGATTCTGGCAAACCGTCCGACGCCTCGGGAGGCGGAAGCAGCTCTCCACCAGCACTGTTTATGGTGCGGGTGTGGAGCTGTTGACCCTGACTGGGGATGTTGTCGGGCAGTGGAAGGAGTACTTCGAGGATCTCCTCAATCCCATCGTCACGTCTTCGAAGAGGAAGCAGAGACTGGGGACTCAGAGGTGGACTCATCCATTACCCAGGCCGAAGTCACCGAGGTGGTTAGAAAGCTCCTCGGTGGCAAGGCTCCTGGGGTGGATGAAATCCGTCCTGAGTACCTTAAGTCTCTGGATGTTGTGGGACTATCTTGGCTGACATGCCTCTGCAACACTGCGTGGTGATCGGGGACAGTGCCTCTGGATTGGCAGACCGGGGTGGTGGTCCCTCTGTTTACGAAGGGGGACCGGAGGGTGTGTTCCAACTATAGGGGGATCACACTCCTCAGCCTCCCCGGTAAGTTCTATTCCAGAGTACTGGAGAGGAGAATTCAACCGATGGTCGAACCTCGGATTCAGGAGGAGCAGTGTGGTTTTCGTCCTGGTCGCGGCACACTGGACCAGCTCTACATGCTCCATCGGATGCTCGAGGGTTCATGGGAGTTTTTCAACCAGTCCACATGTGTTTTGTGGATCTGGAGGAGACGTTCGACCCTGTCCCTCGGGGCACCCTGTGGGGAGTGCTCCAGGAGTACGGGGTCCGGGGTCCTTTGCTAAGGGCTATCCGGGAGGAGCTCGGAGTTGAGCCGCTGCTCCTCCACGTCGAAAGGAGTCAGTTGAGGTGGCTCGTGCATCTTTTCCGGATGCCCCCTGGACGCCTCGCTGGAGAGGTGTTCCGGGCACATCCCATTGGGAGGAGGCCCCGGGGAAGACCCAGGACACGCTGGAGGGACTACATCTCTCGGCTGGCTTGGGAACACCTTGGGAATGCCTTGGGGTTGACCCGACCCCGGATAAAGCGGAAGAAAATGGATGGATGGATGGATGGATAGTCCAATGATGCTGTGCACTGACTTCGGACTTCCATTAAAAAAAAGACTGTGTAGTTCCTCAGTCCAGGCAAAAATCACGTCAGCTTTTCAGCTTTTCATACATCCAGATGGTTTACAGTGAAGTAGATTTTGTTTGTTTGTGTGTGTGTGTGTGTGTGTGTGTGTGCGTGCGTGCGTGCATACGTGCACGCGCGTGTTACAAGAACTAGCACCGTCAGTTAGCTCAATTAAATCATCTCGCTTCTGTTGCTGTCCCGCGTGCAAAAGGGCCACAACTGTGCGTGTGTGTACTGCCAAAAAAGAGGACTGTGTATTTCCTCAGTGCAGCAAAAAAAAAAAAAACAGAGAAATTTGTCCAGGTTTTTATTCTAACTTCCTGCTAACAGCCTCCAGGCTTACAATGCAGTGGATTTGTTTTGTGTGTGCGTGCGCGCACATTGTGTGTGTGTGTGTGTGTGTGTGTGCGTGTGTGTGCAGAGTGCAATGTTACTGTCATGATAAAAAACTACAGGCCACCATAGCCGTGACGTAATGACGTCTTGCGTATCTGCCTCATGATGTCGCTCGACCTGTTTCTCAGTAAGCCGTTGAGTAAAACGCTGTTCACAATGAATATGACTCCTCATTCTTTTTGTAAAGCATGGTACTCGGCATGGTGTCACAAGTGGCCGACAAGACACGCCTGCATGAGAGAGCAAAGGCAAAGTTCGGATTTGAGTTTTGAAAACCGGCTGAATGGACAATATGGCACTGCCAAGTCAACCGCTACAGAATAGCCTCGAAACTACACAGGGGCAGCGGCAAGGTCCAAGTGAATATGCTTCTCCATGCCATGGGAACAGAAGCCGAAGCTATTTATGATTCATTTGTATTTAGTGACAGTGACTAAGACGACGATGATGAGGAGGAAAGGCCAAGGTCAAAGTTGGACTACGCAAAAGTAATGTAAATTTTATCGACCACTTCGTACCAAAATGCAATGTCATTCACGAACGTGCATGCTTTTACAAATGAGTGCAGAAGCCCGGTGAGTCGGTGGAGGCATTTGTGAGGAGTTTATATGAACTGGCTCAATACTGCAAGTTTGGAGGTATGAAAGATGAACAAATTAGAGACTGAATAGTGACAGGCATATCAGACATCGATGTGTCACAAAAACTACAACTTGAAACTAACCTCACACTCGAGAAAGCTACTCAAATAGCAAGACAAAGTGAAGAGATAAAGCAGCAAAACACCAGTATGCATGCAGACTGTGCACTGGATGCAATGAAACAAGGCAGACGACAGTTCTACGACAAAAAGTCAACTACGCAAAGCCAGCGAGGGAGAGTAGAGGGCCGTGAGCAGAGTTCTACATGCTGCACCCGCTGCAAAAGACAACATGGAAAAGCACAACCCTGTCCGGCAAGAAACAAAAAGTGCAGGAGATGCAATAAAATTGGACATTTTGAAGTAGCTTGTTTCACAAAAACACTGAAAGAAGTCACTGTGGTTCCCAAAGAGACAGACACAGATGATTACCTCTTCCTTGGAGCAGTAAATGAGGATGTAATTGAGCAACATGGAACTGATGAGGAGTGGTTGGTGAACGTACCTGTAAACAGCAACACAGTCTAGTTCAAAATAGATGCTGGAGCTGACATTATGGTCATGGCACAGAGTGAAGTTAACAAGTTACAACACTGCCCTCGTCTGGTCACTCATCGAAAGGCACCACACATCACAAGCCCAGGTGGAAAGTTACAGTGCACAGGCAAATTTCTGGCTTCAAGCCACTATAAAGGACAAAAGTAGAACTTTTGGATAATTGTTATTACTGGCCTTTATGCTCATAACCTACTAGGTGTGAGAGTAGCTAAAAAAAATGGGTCTAGTCAAACGAATTGATGGCATTAACACAGGACTGTTGGAGGATGTATTTGGGGATGTTGGCCTTCTCAAATCTGACCCAGTAAAGATCGAACTGAAAGCTAATGCTGAGCCCTACTCCCTAACAACACCACGAAGAGTGCCTTTTCCCCTCTTGCCTAAAGTCAAAGCTGAACTGAAGCGTATGTTGGCTATGGGAATAATCGAAGAGGTCACAGAGCCCACCGATTGGTGTGCCCCCATGGTTCCTGTCAAAAAGAAGGACAGAGAATGCGTCCGGGGGTGTGTTGACCTAAAACACCTAAACAATGCAGTCAAGCTTGAAAGATATATGCTGCCAACGCTAGAGGACATAGCCCCAAATCTAGCTGGAGCTAAAGTGTTCTCAACTTTGGATGCATCCTGTGGATTCTGGCAAATCCCTTTGGAAGAAAGCAGCAGAAAACTAACTGCTTTCATCACGTCAATGGGCAGATTCTGCTTCAAACGCTAACCTTTTGGAATCACATCCACCCCTGAAATCTTCCAGAGACAAATGTCAGAGTTGTTGAGGAGTCATGACGGAGTAGTTGTGATGGATGATGTGCTGGTCTTTGAGACAACAAAAGAAGAGCACAACAAATGTTTGAGCAGAGTCTTGAAATCCATTAAAGACAGTGGACTAAAACTAAACAAACAGAAGTGTCATGTGGAAGAGCTTCGCAAGGTCTTGGGCCTCATCAACTACATAGGGCGGTTTCTCCCTGATCTCTCATCCAAACTGCATCCATTCACCAAATTGCTCAGGAAGGACATTGGTGGACCTGGCACTATTCACAGGACCAAGCCTTCAGGGAACTAAAGAATATGCTTATACCAGCACCAGCACTCGTGTACTACAATCCAAACAGAGAGACTATCGTCAGTGCAGATGCCAGCAGCTATGACTTATGTGCCACTCTACTACTGTCACGATTTTGGCTGGCTCTGGGCATTGATTCACCCTTTTCCTCTTTCTTTTTCCCTTCACGCGCCCCAGCTTTGATTTATTAGTTGTTTGTTTTCATCCTGGTTTATTCTCTGTTATGTTTTACATTGTCACTTTTCTTTGTTACTTTTTTATGTTAGCCATTGTCCAGTTCCATTCTTGTTTTGTTCAGCCAGTTTGTGTTTTCATTGTTTATCACTTGTTTAATTTCTTCTCATTTGTTATATCATCTGTTGCGCTTTTGTGTCGGGTTTTGGTAATCACTGAGTCACTGTTTTTCTTATAGTTTGTTTAACCTCTTTATCTTCTTAGTCAGTTCCTTTTTAGTTTAGCTTTAGTATTTATTTTCCATTTATTCTCTGATTAGTTTCACGCTCATGTCTGGTTCATTGTATATTCTATTCTGTCCTCGGTTTCTGTTTTAGCTCAGTTCATAGTTCCCTGTTTCCCTCACACCCATCCGATTATGTTCTCACTCCACTTCACTACACCTGCCCCGTCCGTGTCTTTGTCTTTCACTTTGTTTCTGTCTGCTTTGTGTTTTCATTCACTCACGCTCTTGGCACATGTTCATATATCTTTGTCTTTTCTTCACTCCACCTTGTGTTGTCCTCGCTCAGTCTTGCACAATGCATTATCTTTGTTCACTGGCCACGCCCCCTTTCTAGATTGTTCTTCACGTGCACCTTGTTAACTCCTGTCCTAATCCTGTCTTAATCTCCTCTCAGTCACCACACCAGCGCCAGTTTGTTGTGTTGTACGCATTCCAGCGCTCTTTGTCAGTCCTGCTTTTTGCCTTGCTGTGTATCATATTTTTGCTCTGTTTTCCTCGACCACACCTCTTGCCTCATCCCGGATGTCTGTGTTTGCTCATGCGTCTGACTCCTGCTCAACCCTGACTGCGTTTTTGCCGAGCTTGATTGTACCTCTGCTCCACTGCTTGATCATGTGTACTGAACCAGAGCCTGGAATAAAGACCATGTTTTCTCCTACACCTAAGCCTGGTCTGGGATTTTGCATTGCAGGTCCAGCCACTACGTTTGCCAGGCAGCCGCTGGCCCTGACAAGTACAGGTACTCAAGGGCAAGTTAAAGCCAGTAGCTTTCTATTCCCATACTTTGACAGACACAGAGAAACGCTACTCACAAATGGAGAACGAGTGTTTAGCTGGTGTATGGGCCTGCAAGAGTTTTGCACGTTACGTACAAGGCATGGGCAGCTTCCGATTACAAACAGATCATAAACCACTGGTCCCTTTAATAAACACTTAAGATTTGGACAAAGCTCCTCCCAGGTGTCAAAGACTTTTAATGTGTCTCTTGAGGTTTCAGGTGGTTGCAAAGCATGTCCCAGGGAAACAACTGGTCATAGCAGACACTCTTTCCAGAAACCCACTGAGCCACACAAGCAACAGCAGCACTGACAAAGAGGTACAAATTCACTTGCAGCCTGTTGTATCAAATGTACCAGCATCACTACAAAGATTGAGTGAAATTAGAGCAGCCACACAATGGGACAAAAACTTGATAAAGGTAATCAGCTTCATACAGAAAGGCTGGCCGCCCAGACAGTCACTACATCCTTCACTTCACTTCATGGCTACTTTTCAGCACGTTCACAACTCTCAGAAGTAGATGGACTGGTGTTGTATCAGAACAGGCTAGTCATTCCTGCAGCCCAGAGATCCGAAGTCCTGAAACGCATTCACGAGGGATACCTATTGTTACAGGGGCAATGTTTATATTAGGTTTGTATAAAGGTACACATGTTTCATAACAGCTAAAGCTAAGAGAGAAAAAAAATACCGTGTTTGTTGACCTAAGAAATATATCTAATTGTATGGGTAATGCCAATTTTCTTAAGAGGGGAGATGTCATGATAAGAACTTACAGGCCACCATAGCCATGATGTAATGGCGTCTTATGTATCTGACTCATGCTGCCACTCGACCTGTTTTTCAATAAGCCGTTGAGTAAACCACTGTTCACAGTTAATACGACTCCTCATTCTTTTTGTAAAGTACGGTACATGACAGGTACCAAATGTATGGAACCAAATGTGGACTCTAAATGCAGTGCAACACAAATGGGACTAATAATCCATGTCATATGACATACAAAGCACCAATCAAATGACAAGGATCTACTCAGCCATTATATAAAGACACCTAAAATCCAATCGCGAGAGAAACGCAGAGTTAACAAATACAAAAACTGAAAAAGATCAACAGAAAATATAAAGCTGGGTCTAGCCTAGAACAGAACTCAACAAGTGGCAGAAGTATAACAGATAACCCCAAAATCTAACGTGATAAAACAGAATGACTAAGCAACAAGAAAATACAAAGCAGAAACTAAACTAGAACAGAACTCAACATGTGGCTGAAGAACAACAGATAATATAACCAATGACTAAGTGGAAAAAAAAAAGAATAGAAACACTCAGGGCCAGACAAAAGGACAAAGAGAGGGATGCAGATTAAGACTGGGGAACAAAAGATGACACCAGGCAGGATCAGGGCCAAAACTTGACACAGACAATACAATACATAAAGATCCAATTTCGAAGATGTGGCTGTATAAGCAATCTGAAATCCGATGTGTTTTTCAAGATTACTACAAGCAGTTACACACACAACCAAATTTACAAAATGTTCAACAGATAAACAATTTTTTGAAACAGCTAAATGTACCTACTCAAATACAGAAATAAAATACTTATGGCTGAAATAACTGAAAGAGCGCTGTCCTGTGCAATATCAAATCTGAAAGCAAACAAATCACCTGGTCCAGATGGTTTTCCTGCCGAAAGGTATAAAAAATTTAAAATTGAGTTATTACTGTCCATCCATCCATCCATCCATCCATTTTCTTACGCTTCATCCGAGGTCGGGTTGCGGGGGCAGCAGCTCAAGCAAAGCCGTCCAGACCTTCCGATCCACACAGTTATTACCATTTCTATTAAAAATATAAAATTTGGCTCTAAAAGACAGAAAAATGCCAACTTCGTGGAAAGAAGAAACTATTTCAGTAATTCCAAAAGAAGGAAAACATATACTTAATTGTAGCTCATTTAGACCCATTAATTGTTGTGTGGGCCGCCAGAAGAGGAGGTACTGCTGGCCCACCACCAGAGGGCACCCTGCCTGAAGTGCGGGCTTCAGGCACGAGAGGGCGCTGCCGCCACGGACACAGCCGGGAATGACAGCTGTTACTCATTACTTCCTGACAGCTGTCACTCATTCTTCATCATCTCACTCCATAAAACCCAGACGTCATCTCCACCTCATCGCCGAGATATCGTACTTCATTGAAGGTAATATCCTCAGCCGTTTTGTGTTACAATATATCTGTATATTGTGAGTGTTTGCAGGAGTACCGGTTCCTCTTTCTGTGGAAGCTGAGTGAGTGCAGGACGGCACTCTTTTCCCCTGAGGAATCACTGCGGTACTCATCACATATTGAGTGAGAGGTGGAGGTGGCATTCCCACCGTTGTTGTTACTGGGTGTACACACACCCACACTTGACTGTCTTTGTTCTCGCCAGCAGTACCAGATCCGACAGTCGGAGACGGTGATCACCTGGGAATTCGGGACTTGGCGGCTCCAGTATTCACCAGGTTCGGTGGTGGCGGAAATCGTGTGGTTCCGGCCCTTCTCAGGACAGACGTCTTCTATCCTCGAGCCTGCCCACACGTCACCTTTGTACTTTGACTGTAATCATATTCAGAGATTGTCTGTATATTCGTTGTGCCCATTTCACAACATTAAATTGTTACTTTTTGGCTCATCTATTGACCGTTCATTTGCGCCCCCTGTTGTGGGTCCATGTCACTACACTTTCACAACAGGATATCTCGGCCAGCGTCATGGACTCCGAGGGGCGTCACCCGGCTGTTGAACGACCAATGGGAGAGCAGGGAGCGCAGGCGTCTGCAGGAGGCGTGATTGGTGAGCTGCAGCACATTCTCACCGCCTTTACGGCTCGGTTGGATCAAATGACTGAGCAAAACATCCTCCTGAACCGCAGGGTGGAGGCTCTCTCCGCGCAGATGGCGGCGAGCGCTCATGGCGCTGCTGCAGCTCGTCCTCCTGTCGACCCTGTGCAGGATATGAACATTCCAGTGGTGGTTCAACAACCCCTCCCACCATCCCCTGAAGCATACATAAGCCCTCTTGAGCCGTACGGAGGTTGTGTGGAGACGTGCGCGGACTTTCTTATGCAGTGTTCGCTCGTCTTCGCACAACATCCCATCATGTACGCGTCAGATGCTAGTAAAATAGCTTATGTGATTGCTCTGCTTCGGGGTAAGGCACGCGCCTGGGCTACGGCACTCTGGGAACAGAACTCACGGTTGTTATCAGCATACACTGGGTTTGTGGGGGAGTTCAGAACAGTGTTTGATCACCCTAACAGGGGAGAGACCGCTTCAACTGTGCTGCTGTCAATGAGACAGGGACGCGAGAGCGCAGCCGCTTATGCAGTCAACTTCCGCATCGCGGCTGCGAGGTCCGGCTGGAATAGCGTTGCGCTCCGCGCCGCCTTCATAAACGGACTGTCGTTGGTTCTGAAGGAGCAGCTGGTAGCTAAGGAGGAACCGCGGGATTTAGATGGGCTTATCGATCTCGTTATACGGTTAGACAATCGGTTGGAGGAACGCCGTCGGGAGCGAGGCGAAGGACGTGACCGGATACGCGCCGCCCCTCTCCCTTCCGGGTTCGAAAAGGGTCCGCCCTCCCCATGCTCCACAGCCGCAGCGCTTTGTGGGGCAACAGCTCCCCCTGCTGACTTTGTTAGGGAAACGCACAGGGCCAAAATGAGAAGGCTGATCCGCGGGGAGTGTTTTCTCTGCAGCTCAAAGGAGCACATACAGAAAAACTGCCCCAAACGGCCAAAACGACAACACTCGCCCTTAGAGACTGGGCTAAGGGGGGGTCAAAACATTCAAGTGAGACACACACAGATTGCCACACGACTCCCAGTCACAATCCTGAGCGGGGATTTAACCCTTCAAGCCCCAGCACTGGTGGACACTGGGTCAGAAGGGAATCTGCTAGACAGCAGATGGGCAAGGGAGGTAGGGCTCCCTCTGGTGGCGCTTCCTTCGCCATTGCAGGTGCGGGCACTAGATGGCACCCTCCTCCCTTTACTCACACACAAGACACAACCAGTAACTCTGGTGGTGTCTGGAAACCATCGGGAGGAGATTGAGTTTTTTGTAACTCCTTCTACCTCCCGCGTGATTTTGGGCTTCCCATGGATGTTGAAGCACAATCCCCGGATTGATTGGCCGTCTGGGGTGGTGGTTCAGTGGAGCGAAACCTGCCATCGGGTGTGTTTAGGATCCTCGGTTCCTCCCGGTTTACAGGCTAAGGAGGAGGTCAAAGTCCCTCCCAATCTGACGGCAGTGCCGGTTGAGTACCACGATCTTGCTGACGTCTTCAGCAAGGATCTGGCACTCACCCTTCCCCCGCACCGTCCGTACGATTGTGCCATTGATTTGGTTCCAGGCGCTGAGTTCCCGTCCAGCAGGCTGTACAACCTCTCACGACCTGAGCGCGAATCAATGGAGACCTACATCAGGGACTCATTAGCTGCCGGGCTGATCCGGAACTCCACCTCCCCAATGGGGGCAGGTTTCTTCTTTGTGGGCAAGAAAGATGGCGGACTCCGTCCATGCATTGATTACAGGAGGCTGAATGAGATTACGGTTCGCAATCGATACCCGTTGCCATTGTTGGATTCCGTGTTCACCCCCCTGCATGGAGCCAAAATCTTTACTAAGCTGGATCTTAGAAATGCGTATCACCTGGTTCGGATCCGGAAGGGAGACGAATGGAAGACAGCATTTAACACCCCGTTAGGTCACTTTGAGTACCTGGTCATGCCGTTCGGCCTCACCAACGCCCCCGCGACATTCCAAGCCTTGGTTAACGACGTCTTGCGGGACTTCCTGCACTGATTCGTCTTCGTATATCTGGACAATATTCTCATCTTTTCTCCGGATCCTGAGACCCATGTCCAGCATGTACGTCAGGTCCTGCAGCGGTTGTTAGAGAACCGACTGTTTGTGAAGGGCGAGAAGTGCGAGTTTCACCGCACGTCTTTGTCCTTCCTGGGGTTTATCATCTCCTCTAACTCCGTCGCCCCTGATCCGGCCAAGGTTGCGGCGGTGAGAGATTGGCCCCAACCAACAAGCCGTAGGAAGCTGCAACAGTTCCTCGGCTTCGCTAATTTCTATAGGAGGTTCATTAAGGGCTACAGTCAGGTAGTTAGCCCCCTGACAGCCCTGACCTCTCCAAAAGTCCCCTTCACCTGGTCGGATCGGTGCGAAGCCGCGTTCAAGGAGTTGAAATGACGGTTCTCTACTGCGCCAGTTTTGGTGCAGCCCGACCCTAGCCGCCAGTTCATGGTTGAAGTGGATGCCTCTGACTCAGGGATAGGAGCCGTGCTGTCCCAGAGCGGAGAGACTGATAAGGTTCTTCACCCGTGTGCCTACTTTTCACGCAGGTTGACCCCGGCTGAACAGAACTATGACGTCGGCAATCGAGAACTCCTTGCGGTGAAAGAGGCTCTTGAGGAGTGGAGACACCTGTTGGAGGGAGCGTCTGTGCCGTTCACGGTTTTCACTGACCATCGGAACCTGGAGTATATCAGGACCGCCAAGCGGCTGAACCCCAGGCAAGCCCGCTGGTCACTGTTCTTCGGGCGTTTTGACTTCCGGATCACCTATCGCCCCGGGACCAAGAACCAGAGGTCGGATGCCTTGTCCCGGGTACACGAAGAGGAGGTCAAAACTGCACTGTCGGATCCACCGGAGCCTATCCTGCCGGAGTCCACTATCGTGGCCACCCTCACCTGGGACGTGGAGAAGACCGTCCGGGAGGCCCTGGCACAGAGCCCGGACCCAGGAACAGGTCCGAAGAACCATTTATACGTCCCACCAGAGACCAGAGCTGCAGTCTTGGACTTCTGTCATGGTTCCAAGCTCTCCTGTCATCCAGGGGTGCGAAGGACCGTGGCAGTTGTCCGGCAGCGCTTCTGGTGGGCGTCTATGGAGGCCGACATCCGGGAGTATATCCAGGCCTGCACTACCTGTGCCAGGGGCAAGGCAGACCATAAAAGGTCCCAAGGACTTCTCCAGCCATTACCGGTGCCTCATCGCCCCTGGTCCCACATCGGCCTGGATTTCGTCACGGGCCTCCCGCCGTCCCAGGGCAACACCACCATCTTCACGATAGTGGACCGATTCTCCAAGGCGGCCCACTTCGTGGCCCTCCCGAAGCTCCCAACAGCCCAGGAGACAGCAGACCTCCTGGTCCACCACGTCGTCCGTCTGCATGGGATACCCACCGACATCGTCTCTGACCGTGGTCCCCAGTTCTCCTCACACATCTGGAGGAGCTTCTGCAGGGAACTGGGGGCCACCGTGAGCCTCTCGTCCGGGTACCATCCACAGACGAACGGACAGGCAGAGCGGGCCAACCAGGAACTGGAACAGACCCTCCGCTGCGTAACATCCACGCACCCGACGGCCTGGAGTAACCATCTGGCCTGGATTGAGTATGCGCATAACAGCCAGGTGTCTTCTGCCACCGGCCTCTCCCCATTTGAGGTGTGTTTGGGGTACCAGCCCCCATTATTTCCCGTGGTGGAGGGAGAGGTCGGTGTGCCCTCGGTCCGGGCCCATCTTCGGAGGTGCCGTTGGGTGTGGCGCACCGCCCGTTCTGCCTTGTTGAAAGCCCGGACGAGGGCCAAGACCCATGCAGACCGCCGGCGGTCCCCGGCCCCTGCATACCAGCCCGGGCAGGAGGTGTGGTTGTCAACGAAGGACATCCCCCTGCAAGTACAGTCTCCAAAATTGATGGACAGGTTCATCAGCCCCTTCCGTATCCTCAAAGTCCTCAGCCCTGCCACGGTGAAGCTCCAGCTCCCAGCTTCACTGCGGATCCACCCGGTCTTCCATGTTTCCAGGATCAAACCTCACCACACCTCACCCCTCTGTGCTCCCGGTCCGGCGCCGCCTCCTGCCCGGATCATTGACGGGGAGCCGGCTCCTGGACATCCATCGAATGGGCCGGGGGTTTCAATATCTGGTGGACTGGGAAGGGTATGGACCCGAAGAACGCTCCTGGGTGAAGAGGAGCTTCATCCTGGATCCGGCCCTCCTGGCCGACTTCTACCGCCGACACCCCGACAAACCTGGTCGAGCGCCAGGAGGCGCCCGTTGAGGGGGGGGGTCCTGTTGTGTGGGCCGCCAGAAGAGGAGGTACTGCTGGCCCACCACCAGAGGGCGCCCTGCCTGAAGTGCGGGCTTCAGGCACGAGAGGGCGCTACCGCCACGGACACAGCCGGGAGTGACAGCTGTTACTCATTACTTCCTGACAGCTGTCACTCATTCTTCATCATCTCACTCCATAAAACCCAGACGTCATCTCCACCTCATCGCCGAGATATCGTACTTCATTGAAGGTAATATCCTCAGCCGTTTTGTGTTACAATATATCTGTATATTGTGAGTGTTTGCAGGAGTACCGGTTCCTCTTTCTGTGGAAGCTGAGTGAGTGCAGGACGGCACTCTTTTCCCCTGAGGAATCACTGCGGTACTCATCACATATTGAGTGAGAGGTGGAGGTGGCATTCCCACCGTTGTTGTTACTGGGTGTACACACACCCACACTTGACTGTCTTTGTTCTCGCCAGCAGTACCAGATCCGACAGTCGGAGACGGTGATCACCTGGGAATTCGGGACTTGGCGGCTCCAGTATTCACCAGGTTCGGTGGTGGCGGAAATCGTGTGGTTCCGGCCCTTCTCAGGACAGACGTCTTCTATCCTCGAGCCTGCCCACACGTCACCTTTGTACTTTGACTGTAAAATCATATTCAGAGATTGTCTGTATATTCGTTGTGCACATTTCACAACATTAAATTGTTACTTTTTGGCTCATCTATTGACCGTTCATTTGCGCCCCCTGTTGTGGGTCCATGTCACTACACTTTCACAACATTAATGTCCTCAATATTGATTATCAACCATTTACATCATCCTGGCAAAAAGATTAGAGGCAATCTTACCGATTCTTATTAATACTGAACAAACAGGCTTCATCTCACAGAGACAAATACATGATAATATAAGACACACTCTGCACATAATGAACCACATTAAAAAAAAGGAAGAGTCAGGCAGCTTTGATCAGCCTTGCTGCAGAGAAGGCCTTTGACACTGTGAGCTGGAACTTTTGATATAAAGTACTAGAGACAGTTGGAGCATTATATACAAAACCAATTGCTCAGGTTAAAATAAATGGACATTTAACAAATTCAGTTGAACTGGAACGTGGAACTAGGCATAGCTGTGGGCTCTCGCCTCTTTTGTACTCCCTTTACATAGAGCATCTTGCTCAGATGCTAAGACAAACAAATTAAATAAAGGGAATAGACATCTCTGGAGACATGCACAAGGTAACACTTTATGCTGACGATGTCAGGATGTGAGTTTTGTTTGGCTTTATTTTCATGTTTTGGTTTGGGTGTGTTCTTTTGTTAGATGCTCTTGGTTTTGTTGCTTTCCTGTGTGTGTATTTGGCATCTGTGCTGGATATAAATTGACTGCGAGTAAAACACAGATAATCACCTTAAATTATGATCCACCAACACATTTACATAAAAAATAAAACTAAAATGGGACTTAAATACTTAGGAGTTGTTATTCCCACGGAAATTACAACTATAGCCAAACATAACTACTATGAATTTGTTGCAAAAATTAAACAAGCTATTCAGAGATGGCCTGCTATTCCCTTCATGAGCCTGAATCAAAGAATTGAGTCAGTAAAAATGAACATATTGCCAAGATTTCTTTTTTGTTTCAAGCTCTCCCTGTTGAGGTTAGTAAAAAGCAGTTTTTGGAATGGGAAAAATAATTTATAGGTTCATATGGCTGGGGGAAAAAAACACGAGTGAAAACAAAAACACTACAACCAAGCCACATTCTGCACATGTTCCAACAGCGTGGCTTTGTAGTAAAAGAGTGCAGGTACTAGACTGGCCTGCCTGCAGTCCAGACCTGTCGCCCATTGAAAATGTGTGGCGCATTATGAAGCGCAAAATACGACAACGGAGACCCCGGACTGTTGAACAACTGAAGTAATACATCAAGCAAGAATGGGAAAGAATTCCACCTACAAAGCTTCAACAATTAGTGTCCTCAGTTCCCAAACGCTTACTGAGTGTTGTTAGAAGGAAAGGTGATGTAACACAGTGGGAAACATACCACTGTCCCAGCTTTTTTGAAACCTGTTGCAGGCATCCATTTCAAAATGAACAAATATTTACACAAAAACAATAACGTTTATCAGATTGAACATTAAATATCTTGTCTTTGTGGTGTATTCAATTGAATATAGGTTGAAGAGGATTTGAAAATCATTGGATTCTTTTTTATTTACATTTTACACAACATCCAAACTTCATTGGAACTGGGGTTTTACTAGACATCCAGCTTCTCACTGATGCAAGACAATCTTCTAAGGATTTTATGTGGATGAGATTACCAGCAGTTATCAGCATGTACAATTGAGTATCATCAGTATAGCAGTGATAGGCAATCCCAAAACACAGAAGTATACGCCCATGGAGTACTATATAAAGGGAGAAAAGCAGGGGGCCTAAGACGGATCCCTGTGGAACCCCAAATTTCATGTTACTAAGGTTAGAGGTAGCGTTACTGTACAAAACACAGTGAGAACGACTGGACAGGTATGATGTCAACTACACAAGGGCACTTCCAGTAATCCCAAAAAGATTCTCCAGCCTATTGAGTAAAATACGACGATCCACGGTGTCAAACGCAACACTGAGATCTAACAGCACCAGAACCGTAGTGGTGTCTGAGTCCATTCAGGGGTCGAAATACATTTTTTAACCTACTTGCACTGGTGCTAGTAACAAAACAATTACTTGCAACAAAAAAAGTTACTTGCACAACCAAAAAGTCACTTTAGTCACTTTCACACCGGGCCCACTTCAAGTTGCTTCTGAAATGGGATGATATTGTTTTTGGTATCTCTTCAAGAGACATTGAAACAAGAATTGTGCTGAACAATACCTTACTGTTAGCGAAATATTTTATACATACATGTAAATGTAAGAAAGTAAATCACCTTTTCACAGTTTTTAAAAAACAAATGCAAGATAACTTATGTTAAATCCCTGAAACAGATGACATGTAAAAATGCACTATCTCTGATGGAAGCATAGAAGATCTACAACTTTTTGCTGACCTCTAATGTTTGTATATGGATGCATATCTTTTGTGTGTGTGTGTGTGTGTGTGTGTGTGTGTGTGTGTGTGTGTGTGTGTGTGTGTGTGTGTGTGTGTGTGTGTGTGTGTGTGTGTGTGTGTGTGTGTGTGTGTGTGTGTGTGTGAAGGACGTACCCCCCCTTTTTCTCTCTCTCTCTCTCTTTTTTCTTCTTTTGTTAAGTTACCAGTGCCTTGTAAACCTCACTAGAATGTTTCAAATTGTTAAATACCATGTTGTTTTGTACATTTAATTCATTAAAAAAAAGAGTTGCTTCTTCATGTGGCGTCAGGTGCGCGCAGCAGGGGAAAGAGAGGAGAGGCGTAGAGAGGAGGTGAGGACGCATCCTGCAGGTTCTCTGCACAGAGAAGTCAGAGTGCACAGTTTGGCTGCAGCCAGACTGTGCACTCTGATTTCTCTTCTGGTTTATAGTTGTTCTTTTGCTGAGCTGCAGGTCTGCGCTCTGAGTTCTGTTATAGTTTATCTTTCCTCCTGTGACCGTGAGATGCGCACGCGCACTTCATGTGGACATGTCCTGTCTCTGGCAATCAGTCTGTGAGCAGGACTTATATCCTTTTTTTAACACAGTGATGAGAGAGTTTGAGCGGAGAGCAAGGAACTAACAGCCTGCAGCCATGATTTTTTTTTTCACATGCGCGCGAACGAATCGTCACAGCAACTCGCTCCGTGTGTGAGAGTCGAAAAGCAGGGAAGACGAAGACAACACACTGGAAATTGTTTTTTTCCCTTATTTATTCCTTTATTGGTTCATTCTACTGGTGCTTATACGAGGTCTGTGAGAAAAGTATCCGAGACAAAGAACACCTCCGTTTTGGAGTGTCAGAGGACAAGTTGGGACATGCCTGTCTTGGCTTTCAGTGGCTTACCAGTTGAGTGAGTATAAGTCCCAACTTGTCCTCTGACACTCCAAAACGGAGGTGTTCTTTGTCTCGCTCCATCAGCGAATCCGTTATGACACGCGAAGCCTCCGCGCAGCTTTCCATGACAAAATCTCTTGTTAAAAGTGAAATCTGCCGGAAAATGGCTGATGTCCAGCTCTTGTGATAACCAGAGAAATTGCACACAATGGTCCCGGATCCATACAGCCATCCATTTAGAAATGAAATGGTGGTTTCAGCCTGTCGATGGCGACTCGGGGCGCGGTGCGCCGTGCGCCATTGTGGGCCATCCTTAAAGCGGTAGTAACACTCCCTAATCTCTGTGAAGCCCATAAAATTTTCACCAAAAGCCATGTGAATTTTTCGAATGGTTTCCAGCTGCCTGTCTCTAACAGTTTCTGAAAAAATTCTGATGGAACAAAGCCCAAATCATTCCGCCATGTCCTCGCAATGAAAAAAACGACGAGAGGGGTGGACCAGTGCTCACTCAAAGCCTGCCCACAGGCGAATGATGCAACCGACAGACTTGAAAAAACTCACGCATGCGCACAAAGGTTCAAGATTGGCTGACGTAAAAACATATGAATCAAATCCATATATTTTTTGCATAAAATAAAAAGGTCGGATACTTTTCTCACAGACCTCGTAGTTGATAAAACTTGGATAGTTACTTGCACCAGTGCTAGTGAAGTATAAAATTACATGCACTGCTCGAATAATACGTGCACAAACTAGCACATGCACATGCTATTTCGAGCCCTGCCATTGCAAGCAGAATTCATCACTTTAGTGAGAGCTGTCTCTATGAAATGATATTTCTAAAGGCAGACAGACAATTCTCAGTACGGTAGTCCAGAAGCTGCCGTGAAACCACATTTTCACTTATTCAAAATTATAGATTTAATATCGGTTTCTAATTTTTTAATACACTAGGGTCAAGATTAGATTTCTTAAGTAATGGTTTAATCACTGGAGATTTGAAACATTTAGGAAAAGATTCAGAAGTTAATGAGAGATGAACAATTTCCAGCACAGTCGGCCCAAGAGTGGGCCACAGGTCCTTAAACAGTTTTGTTGGTATAGGATCAAATAAGCAGGTTGTGCTTTTTGTATTACGAGTTTCGTCAGCACACCGAGTGAGATTAACAGGCTTGAAGGGTTGGACGCAAATGCAAAACACAGAAGTACACCTCAGGGGTGAAACAACATTTACTGGTAGAACACGCTGGGGTCAGTACACAGATAGGCAGTCCAAACTACGCAACAGGATCAAAAACATCAGGCAAAGAGTGCGGTCGAAATACAAGCAGGTAGTCGTCAAAAACCGGGCTAGATCAGACCGGTTTAAGCTGTCTGATGTGAAAGGTAGGATGGACTTTCATAGACCTGGGAAGAGCTAGACGTACAGAGACTGGATTAACGATCTTAGCTATCGGAAACGGACCAGCGAACCTGGGAGCCATCTTACGAGGAACACCACACAGAGGCAGGTGTCACGTGGACAACCAGGCCCGCTGTCCCGGAGTGTAGGAAGGCGCTGCGGACCATCTGTGGTCCGCCGCCACTTTATAGCTTTTGGAGGATTGCAACAGGGCCCTCGAGGCCTGGTCCCAGGTCCATTGGCACCGCATTATAAGGCTTAGTGCGGAAGGAACAGATGAGTAAAAATCTGTGGAGGGAAAAAGAGAAGGTTGATGACCAAAGACAACGTGGAATGGAGAGAAGGCAGAGGCTGTAGTAGGCAAGCAGTTGTGAGCAAGTTCAATCCAGGGTAGCTTGGATGGACCAGGAGACAGGATGTTGGGAAGACAATATCCGCAGACCCTTCTCTAACTCCTGATTAAAGCGTTCAACCTGACCACTGGCCTGAAGGTGGTAACCTGAGGTGAGACTAGACGTGACCCAGAGAAGCCGACAGAACTCCCTCCAGAAATGAGAAACAAACTGGGGACCACAGTCAGAGACTATGTCTTGAGGTAACCCATGTAGCTTGAAAACATGCACCAACAAGGTTTCTGCAGTTTAATTATTGGTTAATAGGGTTTTAAAAAGGAATAGTTTGCACCATGTGTCATGCTCAGTTGTCACGTTACAGGGTAACATCTGTCACATGCCATAGAATCCAATGGACGTCGACATTGTTTGACATTTACTTTGCAAAAAAAGCATTCAACACAGTCATTTCATTTATTAATCCTATTAGTTCAACCAATAATTTGCACCACATTTTACCAAAATTGGGGCAACTTTAACTTTTGACTCCTGTACAAACTGAAACTGACCTTTGTCACCATTCTTGTTTTTATCCCATAACTCCAGAACATTCAGTCATAGATCATCCACATTATACCTTTTTGCAATTTTTGTGACCAGACGCATAATGTGGTATAGCTTTCAATATGATTGGAGCATAGTTAAATTTTGACCCCTGTGCAATTCTTTATTGACTCCTACCTGGCCATCATATTGGATTTTCAAGTGGCCAGCACTTTTTCCTCAAACACTGATTTATGAAGAACATTCATGTCAAATCTGATGCTTGCATCACCAAGTGAAGGATTGTTTCAGTTATCTGCTGCACTAATTGTCCTCTGAGCGCTCGGGTGGCACGAAAAACAGCTGTCATGACCACATTGAATGACTTCCCCCCTTAGTGAGGTTGGAACAATTAACTTGCCAGTAGGACAATCGGGGGGACCGGAGTATTTCCCAGAACAGACCTAACCTTTGATTCGATGCACCAGGTTAGCGCAGACACAAAAATTTGTGGAATTAGAGTCGATGGAGTCATCTATCCGGGAGAGCGCGTCAGGCTTGCCATTCTTTGATCCCAGACGATATGATAAAACAAAATTGAACCGGCTGAAAAAGATGGCCCACCTAGCCTGGCATGCGTTTAAACGTTTGGTGGTGCAGAGATACGCCAGATTCTTGTGGTCTGTCCAGACCAAAAAAGGCAACTGTGCCCCCTCCAACCAGTGCCACAACTCCTCCAAGGCCACTTTTACCGCCAGCAGTTCACGATCACCAATGCGTAGTTGCGCTCGGAGGCAGTGAGTTTTTTCGATAGGAAAGCGCACGGGTGTAACTTGTTATCACCGGACCCTGTTTGAGAAAGCACTGCCCCAATACCAACATCAGACGCATCAACTTCAACCACGAACTGCTGGGCAGGGTCAGGAAGGAGCAACACGGGGGCCGTTGTAAAACAATTATTTAGGTTCTGGAATGCCTCATCGCACTCCGGGGTCCATACAAACGGACGAACTGAGGAAGTGACATTACGTAATGGAGCTGCGATCATACTGAAATTGCAGATGAACTTGCGATAAGAGTTGGTGAAGCCCAGGAACCGTTGAATATCTTTGCGACTTTTCGGAGCCGCCCATTCATGGACCACAGCTACTTTAGCCGGGTCCATCTGTATTTGTCCCTCCAAAATTACAAAACCCAAGAAAGATACATTGGAGCAAAGGAATTCACATTTTTCAGCCTTGACATAATGATTATTTTGTAATAGGGTCGATAGAACGGATCATACTTGCTGATTGTGCGTCTCTAGATTAGGGGAATAAATCTGTTGGGGAAAGTGTAGTGACACGGACCCACAACAGGGGGCGCAAATGAACGGTCAATAGATGAGCCAAAAGGTAACAATTTAATGTTGTGAATGTGCACGACTATACAGACAATCTCAGAATATGATAGCAGTCAATACACAAAGGTGGCGTGTGGGCAGGCTCGAGGATAGAAGACGTCTGTCCTGAGAAGAGCCGGAACCACACGATTTCCGCCGCCACCGAACCTGGTGAATACTGGAGCTGCCAAGTGTTGTATGGCTGGGGGGGCCTGGCTGCTGGTTTGTTTGCCTTTTGTGTTTCCTCCCAGGTGGCATGCATTTGGGACTGAGTGGCTGTGTTGCTGAGGCTGTTAGGACTTCACCCTGATCACCTGCGACTCGTCAGGACTCACAGCTGAGGTGCATCTGGAGGGATTGGAGTATGTTGGCATTTAAGACTGAAGTGCACAGTGTGCATTTGCCAGAGACTCGACCTTGTGACCAGACGGGTGAGATCGTCGTCTTGGGAGCCATCTCATCAGCAGCGGACGCTGAGAATGTCCAGGTTTGATGCACGGTCTGTGAAAGAGGAGGGGGTGAGGTCTCACGCTCGTCAGCACACTTCCTGAGGTACGTTGGATTTTGTGACTAACAGTTATACAGTCAGTAAATGTGGTGTCCCTCACACCTTATTGTATTGAGCTGTATGTTAGTCATGTATCAGCTTCCACTGCGGTGGTGATTTGTGAACGGGATGTTCCATGCCTGCAGGTTGGAAGCTGATCAGTAATCAAGCCAGGAAGTGTTTGCTGTTTGTACACCTTTAAGTGTTCTGTGTGTAGAGTGTGGACTCACATAATGGTTCCTTCTTTCACAGACTCGGTTGTTGCGGCCACCTGGGGGGTGTCGGCGGGGTCCTTGGGTCCGAAACAGCTTCTGGCTCCGGACCATTAGCGCTGCTGGGAGCGCACCACGCCAGACCGCACCTGTTATTATTATTATGATCACTGTTATGTATTAAATTCAGTTATCCTTTGTACCGTGCTCTGCTTATTTCATACTGGGTCCTTCAAACGCTGGTCGGTTCTCCGAGCTGCGTCCGACACATAACAGTAGTCTCTGGCCAAACATCACGGACCCAGCGGTAGCAGAGACGGTAACGCGCCGGGAAGGCGGCAGCAGACGTTCAGTGGTTATCCGGATCAGTTGCGGGGCTCTCCGCCCGGAAGGTGCGTGTTTGAGAACCCATTACTAGATACTAATTTGTGCTCTCTTGCAGCCGTGTCCTGTGTTTGTGCCTTATCCGTGGGTCGTGGTGGAGTGTGACTGGCGACAGCTTCGCGTCACACTCCGACCGGATAAGAGGCTTAAACGGGAGCTGCAAGAGTGCGTTCGTAATGGGTTCACGCGCACGGCGGAGCTCTGTTAGCACGGGTCGCTGGGCTTCCTGTGCTACAGTCGTAGCCCCGTTTCCCCGGATAAAAGGTAACTACTGCGTCTGTTGTTTCAGCTCCGGCGTTATTTAGTTGAGCACATTTTGGTTGTTGCACACAGCTGCGCACGAGGATGCAGCTCGTTTGTTTTTTGTCACCAAAGGGGGTTTTTCATTTTTTAGCACTCTGGTTCCCCCTTGTGGTGCCTGAATCACGGTACCGTCAAGCTCTTGAGTAGGAACAGGTGTGTTCCATGTGGTTGAGCTTGACGGTATACCTCACTGATTTGTTTTGTGTTGGTTCATTTTGTGTGGGTGTTTTTTGAGTGGGTTTTTGTTTTTTGTTGTCCACTGTTTGTCTGGGGGTGTGATCCTGCAGCCTTTGCTACACAAAAAAAGAAAAAGAAAAGGAAAGACGGGGACCCAAATAACTGTGTGTTGGTCTGTTTTTTTTTTTTTTTTTTGTTTCTTTTTGTTTCCCCCCTCCCCGGGGTTAGATGGAACGGTCCCCTGGGGGGTGATGGGGTGGTATTTGGGTTGTCTTTCTCTGTTTTTTGTTATGCCCTCTCTTCTCCTCTGACTCCAGCCGGGGGTGCCGTAGTGTCGGCATTGCTGGAGGGGTGCAGTTAGGTTGAGCTGGGCGTTTCCCAGGTGGCCTCTGCACCCGGGAGGGGAGGGGGGGGGGGGGGTTTGGGGTTTTTGTTTTTTTTTTCCTCCCCCAGTTTCCACCCTCAGGGTTTGACTGTGGTGTCCTCTGGGGGGGAAAAGGCGTTGGGTCCATCTAGCCGTGGGCGGCCGGGGCTGGGTCCATTGGTCGTGTGGGGAGGCGTCTCCTGGGGTTGACGAGTGGTCCTCTGGGGGGCGCTGGTAGTCCCCGTGGGTGACGGTGGATCCCAGAGGGACCTCGGCCGTGGTTATTACTCCTGGAGCTGGCGGGTGGCCCTCTGGGGGGTGTTGGTCCCTGCGTGTCGTTTGGGGGGGAGGAGGGGGGGGTCTTTTGGCATTTTTGTTTGTGTGTTTACATGTGGGTTGTTTTTCTTTTCTCCCCTTCCCTGGGGTTTGATGGGACGGTCCCCTGGGGAGGGGGGGGGGATGTTTTGGTTGTTTTGTTTTTGACTAATCACACGTTTGGTTAAAGGCTGACCGCACAGGTGTAGGAACTCCTGGCCACACCTGTGCTAAGACTGTCAGAAACAAAGGCAAAGATGCAGCCAGTTCAACCAGTCTGTTGGAGGACTAACGCGGACGTGGTTTCCAGCCATGGTCCCTGGAGGGGGGTGTTTCTCCTGGGCCAGGTGTGTGTGGTCGCCGGGAGGCTTCCCGTGAGGGTGGGGTACTGTTGTATGGCTGGGGGGGCCTGGCTGCTGGTTTGTTTGCCTTTTGTGTTTCCTCCCAGGTGGCATGCATTTGGGACTGAGTGGCTGTGTTGCTGAGGCTGTTAGGACTTCACCCTGATCACCTGCGACTCGTCAGGACTCACAGCTGAGGTGCATCTGGAGGGATTGGAGTATGTTGGCATTTAAGACTGAAGTGCACAGTGTGCATTTGCCAGAGACTCGACCTTGTGACCAGACGGGTGAGATCGTCGTCTTGGGAGCCATCTCATCAGCAGCGGACGCTGAGAATGTCCAGGTTTGATGCACGGTCTGTGAAAGAGGAGGGGGTGAGGTCTCACGCTCGTCAGCACACTTCCTGAGGTACGTTGGATTTTGTGACTAACAGTTATACAGTCAGTAAATGTGGTGTCCCTCACACCTTATTGTATTGAGCTGTATGTTAGTCATGTATCAGCTTCCACTGCGGTGGTGATTTGTGAACGGGATGTTCCATGCCTGCAGGTTGGAAGCTGATCAGTAATCAAGCCAGGAAGTGTTTGCTGTTTGTACACCTTTAAGTGTTCTGTGTGTAGAGTGTGGACTCACATAATGGTTCCTTCTTTCACAGACTCGGTTGTTGCGGCCACCTGGGGGGTGTCGGCGGGGTCCTTGGGTCCGAAACAGCTTCTGGCTCCGGACCATTAGCGCTGCTGGGAGCGCACCACGCCAGACCGCACCTGTTATTATTATTATGATCACTGTTATGTATTAAATTCAGTTATCCTTTGTACCGTGCTCTGCTTATTTCATACTGGGTCCTTCAAACGCTGGTCGGTTCTCCGAGCTGCGTCCGACACATAACACCAAGTCCCGAATTCCCAGGTGATCACCGTCCCCGACTGTCGGATCTGGTACTGCTGGCGAGGAGCACAAACAGTGAGATGTGGGTGTGTGCACACCCAGTAACAAAAACAGTCAGAAGGTGGAAAGTCACCTCCACCTCTAATCACACACTCGTGCAGCTCCTGTTAAACCACTTATCTGGTTTGGGTGTGAAGCGAAGCCATCGCTGTTCACACCAAACGCCAATCCAGCAGATAAGGCACACCACAGGAAAACGGCTGCAAAAGAGTTCAGACTATTATTTAGTTTTACGTCAGCAGAGAAATTACCTTCACGGGTAGATGATATCTCGGCAATGAGGTGGAGATGACGTCCGGGTTTTATGGAGTAGTATGATGAAGCGTAGATGGGTGACAGCTGTCATGAGATAATGAGTGACAGCTGTCACCCCCGGCTGTGTCCGTGGCGGCAGCGCCCTCTCGTGCCTGAAGCCCGCACTTCAGGCAGGGCACCCTCTGGTGGTGGGCCAGCAGTATATTGTTGAGATAAACAAACACGCACTTGTTGGATAATCACGTAATACGTCATTCACGAGATTCTGAAATACTGTGGGAGCATTTGTGAGACAAAACGACATTACCAGATACTCATAATGACCCATGGGAGTATTAAAGGCAGTTTTCCATTCATCCCAGCACGAATGCAAACCAAGTGATAAGCGTTCCATAAGTCCAGTTTGGTAAAGATTTTAGCTCCCTCCAAAAGTTTGAAGGTGGTTGAGATAAGCAGCAAGGGATACCAGTTTTTAACCATGACGTCATTAAGGCCTCAATAGTTTATACAGGGGCGGAGTGTTTTGTCCTTCTTTTCTACAAAAAATAAGAATTTTAACGACTGCTGCTGATATATTTAGAAGGACTGACACATTACCCACAAAGTAATAACATAGAGTGTTCTTATTTACTCAAAATAGTGTAACTTCATGATCATTCTTGTCCACAAGGTTTTGTCAAATTTTTGGCGAGGTTCTGGTTGAACAAATTGACATATCTTTACATTGTGTACACTTAGAGATACAACTCAAAATGCACCGTAAAGTATGGAATTGCAGCTTTCATGAAATAGAGAAAATATTGGAAATGAATCAGTTTGAATTTTGAGCCTCTTGTCACACAAAGGCTTCATTTTTTTGAAAATCACCAGTATGTGATATATAGTCCCAACACCATAGTAGGAGAAACATGCCCATATCATGATGCTTGCACCACCATGCTTCACTGTTGTAGTGAATATTAATAATAAAGCCTCACACGTGGGCACCAATAAAAATGTAGTGAATATTAATGCCTCCCCAGGGGGGCACCAGTAAAATGTAATGAATAGATACAAGATACAAGATAATTTATTGATCATATGCAGGTTAACACAGAGTCAGCAGTGCAATGAAATTCTTAGGATGAGAAGGACTGTTCAAACTTGCAGGAAGTACTAATAGCATGCAATATAAATACCGAAAATATAAGCATATGTAAAATAATAATAATAATAAAAAATAAATGAATAATAGCCAGCAGTAGTCAGGTTGTAGTATTCACAGGTTGTAGTATTGTTCATATTGCACATAGTATTATTGCACATGACATATTGCACAGTTGTGTATAGGTTATTGCACAGGTAATAATAAATAGTAAAAACTGAGATGAGTTATGAAAGGTAAGGTGGTGACATACAAGATACCCTCACATTGATAACAGCAATAGACATATAGTGTTAAAGAAGTGGCTTAGTGCAGTGTTATTATCATAGTTCTGTGTTATTTAGAGTTCAGTAGTCTGACAGCCTGTGGATAGTAACTGCTCCTGAGTCTTTTGGTACGGGCTGGCAGACTCCTATACCTCCTGCCAGAGGGTAACAGTTCGAATAGTCCTTTTGCAGGGTGAGTGTGATCCTTAATGATGCTGCGTGCCTTACGCTGGCACCGACTGTGGTAAATGTCCTGGATGGTGGGAAGACTGCTGCCAGTGAGGTCCTCAGCCGTGCACACCACCCTCTGCAGTGCTTTCTGACTCTGGCTGGTGCAGCTCCCATACCACACTGTGAGGCAGCCCGTCAGCACACTCTCGATGATGCACCTGTAGAAGTTCATGAGGATGGTGGTGTTCATGCCAAACTACTTCAGCCTTCTCAGGAAGTAGAGTCTCTGCTGGACTTTCTTAACCACAGTGTCTACATGTAAGGTCCAGGATAAGTCCTCGGTGATGTGGACGCCGAGGAACTTGAAGCTGCTGACCTGCTCCACCTCGGTGTTGTTGATGTGGATGGGGGAGTGCTGACCTCCACGCTGTCTCCTGAAGTCCACTATCATCTCCTTAGTTTTGCTGACGTTCAGAGAGAGGTTATTCTCCTGGCACCAGCTGGTCAGTGATTTCACCTCATCTTTGTAGGCAGTCTCGTTGTTGTATTTTCCTGACGAGAGGTGGAGGTGGTTTTTCCACCATACGTGTTGCTGGGTGCAGGTGCACCCACATCTGACTGTTTTTGTTCCTCGCCAGCAGTACCAAATCCGACAAGCGGAGGCAGTGGCCACCTGGGAGTTCGGGACTTGGCGGCTCCAGTATTCCCGGGGTTCGGTGGCGGAGGAAATCGTGTGGTTCCGGTTCTGCTTTGGACAGACGTCTTCTATCTTCGAGCCTGCCCACATGACACCTTTTGTGATTTGACTTCATTGTCTACTATTGTAATCTGTCGTGTTTGTTGTGCTTATTTCACAACAGTAAAAGTGCTATTTGACTTCCTGCATTGTCCGTTCATTTGCGCCCCCTGTTGTGGGTCCGTGTTCCTACACTTTCACAACAAAGAACAAGCATGTCTTTAAGTGTTTTTTAAAAGTTTCAGCTGACTGTGGCAGTCTTAGATGGTAGGGAAGAGCATTCCACAGTTGGGCTGCAGCCGTCTGGAAGGACCTATCTCCCATAGTGCGGAGTTTGGCCTTTGAAGGCTGAAGTTGGTGACTGTCAGCAGAGCGAAGATGATGTGATGGATTGTAAGGACTAATCAGATCTTTAAGGTACACCGGAGTGCTGCCATAGACACACAGATAGGTCAGAAGACAGATCTTATATTCAATCCTGAACCGAACAGGGAGCCAGTGGAGGTTTTTAAGAATGGGTGTGATATGCGTGGACCTCCGCACCCCCATCAGGATCCTAGCAGCACAGTTCTGAATATACTACAGTCTCTGCAGGCTCCTGCCAGATATCCCGATGAGGAGTGCATTGCAGTAGTCCAGTCTGGAGGAGACAAAAGCATGGACCAGTTTCTCAGCATTGGGTAAGGAAAGGGAGGGACGGAGCTTGGCAGTATTCCGGACATGAAAGAATACAGTTTTGCAGAGGTGCTAGATGTGGATGTCAAATGACAGGTGGGGATCAAACTGTACCCTTAAGGTTAGTGACAGAGGAATTTAGGGGAATGTTGTGGCTGGCAAATGAAAAAACAGTCAGAGGCAAAGACCAAAGTTGGTGAGGGGTCCCAATAAGCACACCTGTTTTATTCCTGTTAAGCTGAAGAAAACTGTCATTCATCCATGCCCCCATCTCCTCCAAACAGGCCGTAAGAGCAGTTAATGAAAGTGAAGGGGATGTTGTGTCCAACCTGACATAAAGCTGAGTATCATCAGCATAGCAATGAAAGGCAACTCCATGCCTGCTGATGATGTGGCCCAGGGGGAGCATGTCGATGGAGAATAATGTGGGACCGAGGACTGACCCTTGAGGTACTCCACAGGTGACAGTGTGGGCCCTCGACCTAGCTCCTCCCAGAGCCACATACTCAGATCTATCAGTCAGGTAGGACCGAAACCACTTGAGTGTGTGAAATGCCAATAAAGTATTGCAATCGGTGGAGGAGGATAGAATGTCGAAAGCGGCTGAGAGGTCCAAGAGTAATAAGAGAGATGGAGAGCCCTGGTCAGAGGCCATCTGCAAGTCATTGGTGACCCTAACCAGGGCTGTCTCTGTGCTGTGTACAGTGCAAAACCCTGACTGAAATATTTCATAAAGACTGTGAGAGTGCAGGTGATTGTGAATTTGGGTGGCGACAATTTTTTCTATAATTTTTGAAAGAAAAGGGAGATTGGATATGGGCCGGTAACTAGATAGAATATCAGGATCAAGAGAAGGTTTCTTTAGCTGAGGGTTGATAAGAGCTGTTTTGAGAGAAGTTGGGAGATATCCAGTTTGCAACGAAGAGTGTATAATGGTAGTGATAAGAGGGATTATAGAGTTGATACTCGATTTAATCAGGGCAGTAGGGAGGGGGTCAAGAGGACATGTCGAGGTCCTCATTTTCCTGATGAGTGCCTCAACCTGTCCCTGTGTGCGAAGGGCAAAATGAGAAAAGGTAAATGCTGTAGTTAGGGGATAGATGGCAGAATACTGTGAGATGTTAAACTAGAACGGATGGTATCAATTTTTGAAATGAAAAAAATCAAGAAATTTATTACACTGATTTTCTGTACTGATGTTATGTATGTGACTTGGTGGACCGAGGAGATGATTTAGTATTTTGAAAAGTTGTTTGGAATTTCCTGAGCTACTGTTTATGATATTAGAGAAATATTGTGACCGTGCAAGACTAAGCGATTTAGCATATAACCTCTGATGTTCCCTGTAAGCATCCTTGTGAACCGTTAAACCTGTAGTAACAAAGCGCCTCTCGAGAACCCTCCCAGCCGCCTTCTGTCTACGCAGCGCACCAGTGTACCATGGGGCAGAGCGACTGAAGGTTACAGATCGTGTCTTCAGAGGGGCATGAGTTTCAAGCATCTGTTAAGGTCCTGTTGTGAAAGTGTAGGTACACGGACCCACAACAGGGGGCGCAATGAACGGACAATGGAGAAAGGTGAATAACAAGTTTTACTGTTGTGAAAAGAGCACAACCAATACAACAATTAATAATTTGGAGTTTAAAGCCGAAATCTGCTGGTGTCGTGTGGGCAGGCTCGAAGGTAGGAGACGTCCGTCCTAGTCGAACCGGAACCACCCAGATCTCCTCTGCCACCGAACCCCAGAAGTACTGGAACCGCCAAGTCCCGAATCCCCAGGTGGCCACTGCCTCCGCTCGTCGGATCCGGTACTGCTGGCGGGAAAGAGCACAAACACACAGGTATGGATGCGACAGCACCCAGTAGACGGAGAGGGGAGAAGCCGCCTCCACCTCTTGTCACAATGAAGCAGGAAGGTGAGTACTTATCCAAGCAAGTAGCTTTCTGTAGTCAGCTGTCCTGAAAAGGTTTAACAAGGTTTATCAGAGTCTTCAGTATATGCTTGCAGAGAAGGTTACCTTAATCTCAAGGCGATATCTCGGCACTGAGGTGGAGACGCCGTTCTGCTGATATACCTCTGTGTTGAGTGGAACAGCTGTGTCCAGTGATGGGAGACAGCTGTCACCCTGGCTGCTCCCGTAAGGCGGCAGCGCCCTCTGGTGCCTGGAGCCCGCACTCCAGGCAGGGCGCCCTCTTGTGGTGGTGGGCCAGCAGTACCTCCTCTTCAGCGGCCCACACAACAGGTCCAGTGTTATAGTGATCCACAATGGGCAGATTGATGGGCAGACATTGTTAGTTGTTGAAGATCATCTGAGATGTGTTCAAGGTTAATGTTTTTTTATTTTAAAGAAGTGTATCTGATGTTTTAATTTATTCAGTGGTGACTGAAGTGGTATTTCAAGGGAAACTGAGTTATGATCCGATTTTCCAAAGTTGTGCACACGAACATTATTGATGGGGAAATTTGTGATGATCAGATCCAGTGTTTGCCCTTTTAAGTGCGTAGGGTCTGTCACATGTTGCATCAGATTTAGTGTGTCTAGCAGTTGTGTGAACTCAGTGACATAACAACTTGTGGGTGAGTGTATATGAATATTGAAATCGCCAAGAATTATAACATTACTGAATGTTGTACATATTGACAAAACTAACTCATTTAGTTCTAAAATGAAACTTGGGTGGGGTTTAGGTGGCCGGTAAATGAGGACGGCTGTAAAATGGAAGGGTTTTGCACATGTGAAGGCCATACATTCAAAAGATGTCAGCTTTGGCAGAGTGACAAGAGACAGGTGCAGGTCTGAGCGATATATAACTGCTAGCCCTCCTCCTCGTCCGGTGGCCCTGGCCTGCTCCAGATATGTGTAGCCAGGGGGACAAGCTTCATTTAGAGCTGAATACACCTCTGTTTTGTGCCAGGTTTCTGTGAGGCACATAAAGTCCAGTTTCTGATCAGTATATGATCATTGATCAACAAGGCTTTGTTTGTGAGAGACTGGCAGTTTAAGAGTTCCACCTTGATATTTGAAGACATTTTTTATTCCACGGAGGAACGGCGTTCGGATGACGTGTCAGATGACGCTGATGGTATGTGCCAGTGCGAACCGATGTCCACAGACTTGGAATTGAGCTCCCGGTCTCGGAATAAACAAATCACCGCCGTGACCCCCTATGGATGTACCGGGGCCGACGAAGGATGCCCAGTTGCTTAAGAACAGAAATGTTTGTTGGGGCAAGGTGATTGTTCAGTTCCAGGAGCTGGTTTGGCAAGTACCGGGGCATAATAGAGGGAGCAGGCACTGCAATGCTAATGCTAGCAGCCAACCATGAATCCAGCAGACACAGACATATAATTGTGGGCACCAGAATCACTTGCATTGCCAAAAAAGGCCTGGATGACATGTGTGGCATGGAATGAAGACAACAGGTAGCATTAGCCGGATGACATTAGCCGCGGATCAGCGCTGTTCAATAAGACACTCCAACCAGCAATTGTATCCCCACCAATCAAGAATTATTTCAGCAATGTCGGACTCTGTAGTTTTCTCTGGTCCCCTCCCCAATCGGACCGGGAGTGACATGTTTAGCCGCATGTTCTCCTTGAATTGCTGGCTGTCTGAGTGGTGTCCAAAAAATGAGGTGAGCTTCATAGATAATTGGCAAAGCTTCTGGGGAAAACCTGGTCTTGTTAGGAGAGACGGCATCCATCCCACTTTGGATGGAGCAGCTCTCATTTCTAGAAATCTGGCCAATTTTATTAAACCCTTCAAACCGTGACTATCCAGGGTTGGGACCAGGAAGCAGAGTTGTAGTCTTACACACCTCTCTGCAGCTCATAATATAATATATATAATATAGCACCATCAACTGCACCACAGACTAAAACAGTTAAATGTGGTTGATTAAACATTAGGTCTCTCTCTTCTAAGTCCCTGTTAGTAAATGATATAACAATTGATCAACATATTGATTTATTCTGCCTTACAGAAACCTGGTTACAGCAGGATGAATATGTTAGTTTAAATGAGTCAACACCCCCGAGTCACACTAACTGCCAGAATGCTCGTAGCACGGGCCGAGGGGGAGGATTAGCAGCAATCTTCCATTCCAGCTTATTAATTAATCAAAAACCCAGACAGAGCTTTAATTCAGTTGAAAGCTTGACTCTTAGTCTTGTCCATCCAAACTGGAAGTCCCAAAAACCAGTTTTATTTGTTGTTACCTATCGTCCACCTGGTCGTTACTGTGAGTTTCTCTGTGAATTTTCAGACCTTTTGTCTGACTTAGTGCTTAGCTCAGATAAGATAATTATAGTGGGTGATTTTAACATCCACATAGATGCTGAGAATGACAGCCTCAACACTGCATTTAATCTATTATTAGACTCAACTGGCTTCGCTCAAAATGTAAATGAGTCCACCCACCACTTTAACCATACTTTAGATCTTGTTCTGACTTATGGTATGGAAATTGAAGACTTAACAGTATTCCTTGAAAAACCCCTTTTTGTCTGATCATTTCTTAATAACATTTACATTTACTTTAATGGACTACCCAGCAGTGGGGAATAAGTTTCATTACAGTAGAAGTCTTTCGGAAAGCGCTGTAACTAGGTTTAAGGATATGATTCCTTCTTTGTTATGTTCTCCAATGCCATATACCAACACAATGCAGAGTAGCTACCTAAACTCTGTGACTCATCACTAATTGAAGAAAATAAGAACAACCCCAGGTTTCTTTTCAGCACTGTAGCCAGACTGACAAAGAGTCAGAGCTCTATTGAGCCGAGTATTCCTTTAACTTTAACTAGTAATGACTTCATGACTTTCTTTGCTAATAAAATTTTAACTATTAGAGAAAAAATTACTCATAACCATCCCAAAGACATATTGTTATCTTTGGCTGCTTTCAGTAATACTGGTATTTGGTTAGACTCTTTCTTTCTTCTCTGGTCTGTCTGAGTTATTTTCATTAGTTACTTCCTCCAAACCATCAACATGTCTGTTAGACCCCATTCCTACCAGGCTGCTCAAGGAAGCCCCATTAATTAATGCTTCGATCTTAAATATGATCAATCTATCTTTATTAGTTGGCTATGTACCACAGGCTTTTAAGGTGGCAGTAATTAAACCATTACTTAAAAAGCCATCACTAGACCCAGCTATCTTAGCTAATTATAGGCCAATCTCCAACCTTCCTTTTCTCTCAAAAATTCTTGAAAGGGTAGTTGTAAAACAGCTAACTGATCATCTGCAGAGGAATGGTCTATTTGAAGAGTTTCAGTCAGGGTTTAGAATTCATCATAGTACAGAAACAGCATTAGTGAAGGTTACAAATGATCTTCTTATGGCCTCAGACAGTGGACTCATCTCTGTGCTTGTCCTGTTAGACCTCAGTGCTGCTTTTGATACTGTTGACCATAAAATTTTATTACAGAGATTAGAGCATGCCATAGGTATTAAAGGCACTGCGCTGCAGTGGTTTGAATTATATTTATCTAATAGATTTCAATTTGTTCATGTAAATCAATCAATCAATCAATCAACTTTTTTCTTATATAGCGCCAAATCACAACAAACAGTTGCCCCAAGGCGCTCTATATTGTAAGGCAAGGCCATACAACAACCATGAAAAACCCCAACGGTCAAAACGACCCCCTATGAGCAAGCACTTGGCTACAGTGGGAAGGAAAAACTCCCTTTTAACAGGAAGAAACCTCCAGCAGAACCAGGCTCAGGGAGGGGCAGTCTTCTGCTGAGACTGGTTGGGGCTGAGGGAAAGAACCAGGAAAAAGACATGCTGTGAAGGGGGGCAGAGATCGATCACTAATGATTAAATGCAGAGTGATGCATACGGAACAAAAAGAGAAAGAAACAGTGCATCATGGGAACCCCCCCACAGTCTACGTCTAAAGCAGCATAACCAAGGGATGGTCCAGGGTCACCTGATCCAGCCCTAACTATAAGCCTTAGCGAAAAGGAAAGTTTTAAGCCTAATCTTAAAAGTAGAGAGGGTATCTGTCTCCCTGATCTGAATTGGGAGCTGGTTCCACAGGAGAGGAGCCTGAAAGCTGAAGGCTCTGCCTCCCATTCTACTCTTACAAACCCTAGGAACTACAAGTAAGCCTGCAGTCTGAGAGCGAAGCGCTCTAATGGGGTAATATGGTACTACGAGGTCCCTAAGATAAGATGGGACCTGATTATTCAAAACCTTATAAGTAAGAAGAAGAATTTTAAATTCTATTCTAGAATTAACAGGAAGCCAATGAAGAGAGGCCAACACAGGTGAGATATGCTCTCTCCTGCTAGTCCCCGTCAGTACTCTAGCTGCAGCATTCTGAACCAACTGAAGGCTTTTTAGGGAACTTTTAGGACAACCTGATAATAATGAATTACAATAGTCCAGCCTAGAGGAAATAAATGCATGAATTAATTTTTCAGCATCACTCTGAGACAAGACCTTTCTGATTTTAGAGATATTGCGTAAATGCAAAAAGGCAGTCCTACATATTTGTTTAATATGCGCTTTGAATGACATATCCTGATCAAAAATGACTCCAAGATTTCTCACAGTATTACTAGAGATCAGGGAAATGCCATCCAGAGTAACAATCTGGTTAGACACCATGCTTCTAAGATTTGTGGGGCCAAGTACAATAACTTCAGTTTTATCTGAGTTTAAAAGCAGGAAATTAGAGGTCATCCATGTCTTTATGTCTGTAAGACAATCCTGCAGTTTAGCTAATTGGTGTGTATCCTCTGGCTTCATGGATAGATAAAGCTGGGTATCATCTGCGTAACAATGAAAATGTAAGCAATACCGTCTAATAATACTGCCTAAGGGAAGCATGTATAAAGTGAATAAAATTGGTCCTAGCACAGAACCTTGTGGAACTCCATAATTAACTTTAGTCTGTGAAGAAGATTCACCATTTACATGAACAAACTGTAATCTATTAGACAAATATGATTCAAACCACCACAGCGCAGTGCCTTTAATACCTATGACATGCTCTAATCTCTGTAATAAAATTTTATGGTCAACAGTATCAAAAGCAGCACTGAGGTCCAACAAAACAAGCACAGAGATAAGTCCACTGTCCGAAGCCATAAGAAGATCATTTGTAACCTTCACTAATGCTGTTTCTGTACTATGATGAATTCTAAAACCTGACTGAAACTCTTCAAATAGACCATTCCTCTGCAGGTGATCAGTTAGCTGTTTTACAACTACCCTCTCAAGAATCTTTGAGAGAAAAGGAAGGTTGGAGATTGGCCTATAATTAGCTAAGATAGCTGGGTCAAGTGATGGCTTTTTAAGTAATGGTTTAATTACTGCCACCTTAAAGGCCTGTGGTACATAACCAACTAACAAAGATAGATTGATCATATTTAAGATTGAAGCATTGAATAATGGTAGGACTTCCTTGAGCAGCCTGGCAGGAATGGGGTCTAATAAACATGTTTGTTGGGAAAGGTGTCGTAGCACGGACCCACAACAGGGGGCGCAAATGAACGGACAATGAGTAAGCCAAAAGGTAACAATTTAATGTTGTGATATTACACAACGAAACGTGTCTTAATTTCACAGTCAATAAACACCAGGTGAAGTGTGGGCAGGCTCGAAGATAGAAGACGCCCGACGAGAGAGAAGCCGCGTCCCACACGGCTTCCACCACCAACGGCCTGAAGAACACCGGAGCCGCCAAGTCCCGAGTCCCCAGGTGGCCTCTGTCTTCGACTGTCGTCCCTGGTACTGCTGGCAGAAAGCAGAAATATGATGTGTGAGTGTGAGTCCGCACACTCAGTAATCTATAGTCCAGATACCGTTAGGAGGGAGCACCTCCACCTCCAAATCACACACACTCGTGCAGCTCCTGTTTGTCCCTCTTCTGGGTCTTCACAGGAATGTGACTGCACACAGAATAAAGTTAGACAGCGTATTAGTCAGCAGAGAAATTACCTTGGTTCTGGTAGTCGATTTCTCGGCGGGGAGGAGTTGCAGTCCGGCTTTTATGGTAGTGATGATAACGAGTGACAGCTGGTGCAGAGGATGAGTGACAGCTGTCACTTCTTCTGGGTCTAGCGCCTTCTCGTGCTTGGAGCCCGCACTCCAAGCAGGGCGCCCTCTGGTGGTGGTGGGCCAGCAGTACCTCCTCTTCAGCGGCCCACACAACAATGTTGATGGTTTGGATGAAGTAACTAATGAAAATAACTCAGACAGAACAATCGGAGAGAAAGAGTCTAACCAAATACCGGCATCACTGAAAGCAGCCAAAGATAACGATACATCTTTGGGATGGTTATGAGTAATTTTTTCTCTAATAGTCAAAATTTTGTTAGCAAAGAAAGTCATGAAGTCATTACTAGTTAAAGTTAATGGAATACTCAGCTCAATAGAGCTCTGACTCTTTGTCAGCCTGGCTACAGTGCTGAAAAGAAACCTGGGGTTGTTCTTATTTTCTTCAATTAGTGATGAGTAGAAAGATGTCCTAGCTTTACGGAGGGCTTTTTTATAGAGCAACAAACTCTTTTTCCAGGCTAAGTGAAGATCTTCTAAATTAGTGAGAGCCATTTCCTCTCCAACTTACGGGTTATCTGCTTTAAGCTACGAGTTTGTGAGTTATACCACGGAGTCAGACATTTCTGATTTAAAGCTCTCTTTTTCAGAGGAGCTACAGCATCCAAGGTTGTCTTCAATGAGGATGTAAAACTATTGACGAGATACTCTAACTCCCTTACAGAGTTTAGGTAGCTACTCTGCTCTGTGTTGGTATATGACATTAGAGAACATAAAGAAGGAATCATATCCTTAAACCTAGTTACAGTGCTTTCTGAAAGACTTCTAGTGTAATGAAACTTATTCCCCACTGCAGGGTAGTCCATCAGGGTAAATGTAAATGTTATTAAAAAATGATCAGACAGAAGGGAGTTTTCAGGGAATACTGTTAAGTCTTCTATTTCCATACCATAAGTCAGAACAAGATCTAAGATATGATTAAAGTGGTGGGTGGACTCATTTACTTTTTGAGCAAAGCCAATAGAGTCTAATAATAGATTAAATGCAGTGTTGAGGCTGTCATTCTCAGCATCTGTGTGGATGTTAAAATCGCCCACTATAATTATCTTATCTGAGCTAAGCACTAAGTCAGACAAAAGGTCTGAAAATTCACAGAGAAACTCACAGTAATGACCAGGTGGACGATAGATAATAACAAATAAAACTGGTTTTTGAGACTTCCAATTTGGATGGACAAGACTAAGAGACAAGCTTTCAAATGAATTAAAGCTCTGTCTAGGTTTTTGATTAATTAATAAGCTGGAATGGAAGATTGCTGCTAATCCTCCGCCCCGGCCCGTGCTACGAGCGTTCTGACAGTTAGTGTGACTCGGGGGTGTTGACTCATTTAAACTAACATATTCATCCTGCTGTAACCAGGTTTCTGTTAGGCAGAATAAATCAATACGTTGATCAATTATTATATCATTTACCAACAGGGACTTAGAAGAGAGAGACCTAATGTTTAATAGACCACATTTAACTGTTTTAGTCTGTGGTGCAATTGAAGGTGCTATATTATTTTTTCTTTTTGAATTTTTATGCTTAAATAGATTTTTGCTGATTATTGGTGGCCTGGGAGTCTGGTGGAATGGGGAGTCTTCTTCACAGACTAAGGTTAATTATGGAGTTCCACAAGGTTCTGTGCTAGGACCAATTTTATTCACTTTATACATGCTTCCCTTAGGCAGTATTATTAGAAAGCATTGCTTAAATTTTCATTGTTATGCAGATGATACCCAGCTTTATCTATCCATAAAGCCAGAGGACACACACCAATTAGTTAAACTGCAGGAATGTCTTACAGACATAAAGACATGGATGACCTCTAATTTCCTGCTTTTAAACTCAGATAAAACTGAAGTTATTGTACTTGGCCCCACAAATCTTAGAAACATGGTGTCTAACCAGATCCTTACTCTGGATGGCATTACCCTGACCTCTAGTAATACTGTGAGAAATCTTGGAGTCATTTTTGATCAGGATATGTCCTTCAATGCGCATATAAGCAAATATGTAGGACTGCTTTTTTGCATTTGCGCAATATCTCTAAAATTAGAAAGGTCTTGTCTCAGAGTGATGCTGAAAAACTAATTCATGCATTTATTTCCTCTAAGCTGGACTATTGTAATTCATTATTATCAGGTTGTCCTAAAAGTTCCCTGAAAAGCCTTCAGTTAATTCAAAATGCTGCAGCTAGAGTACTGACGGGGACTAGAAGGAGAGAGCATATCTCACCCATATTGGCCTCTCTTCATTGGCGTCCTGTTAATTCTAGAATAGAATTTAAAATTCTTCTTCTTACTTATAAGGTTTTGAATAATCAGGTCCCATCTTATCTTAGGGACCTCATAGTACCCTATCACCCCAATAGAGCGCTTCGCTCTCAGACTGCAGGCTTACTTGTAGTTCCTAGGGTTTTTAAGAGTAGAATGGGAGGCAGAGCCTTCAGCTTTCAGGCTCCTCTCCTGTGGAACCAGCTCCCCATTTGGATCAGGGAGACCGACACCCTCTCTACTTTTAAGCTTAGGCTTAAAACTTTCCTTTTTGCTAAAGCTTATAGTTAGGGCTGGATCAGGTGACCCTGAACCATCCCTTAGTTATGCTGCTATAGACTTAGACTGCTGGGGGGTTCCCATGATGCACTGAGTGTTTCTTTCTCTTTTTGCTCTGTATGCACCATTCTGCATTTAATCATTAGTGATTGATCTCTGCTGTCTTCCACAGCATGTCTTTTTCCTGATTCTCTCCCCTCAGCCCCAACCAGTCCCAACAGAAGACTGCCCCTCCCTGAGCCTGGTTCTGCTGGAGGTTTCTTCTTGTTAAAAGGGAGTTTTTCCTTCCCACTGTCGCCAAGTGCTTGCTCACAGGGGGTCGTTTTGACTGTTGGGGTTTTTCTGTAATTATTGTATGGCTTTTGCCTTACAATATAAAGCGCCTTGGGGCAACTGTTTGTTGTGATTTGGTGCTATATAAATAAAATTGATTTGATTTGATTTGAAGATGCTCAACACACTGAAACAGTCCAGTTGGCAGGGTCCCCGGCTCACTTCCTCAAAGATGAATCTCCCCAGCTCAAACAGAGCTCCGGCAATTGACAAGGTGGCAGGAGAAAGGTAAGCTGAAACACTTTTGTACCACTCGATGTTAAACTGCCCAGTTAAATTCTGGACACAGGGCTAATATCTGTTCTACAAAGCAAATAAATCAAACATTTAACAATCAACGGGCCGAGAAGTGGCGATCACGCGATGCCAGCGTCCTCTCAGCTTGGTGGTCCTCATAACTTTTAGCAACCTGGACCTCATTTCTGGCATAAAATAGGGGCATTTATTCATGATACAACTTTGGTGTCATTTGGAGTCCAACAGTCAAATATTTTCAGGCTCTCTACTGCCATCTACTGGCCAGTAGATCTAATGGTGCATTTACACATAGGCAAGATGCGTTCCGAACGTCATATTTGCATCATTCTTGGCACATTCCTGACATTCTTAACATGGCAACGCATCTGAATAGGTTTCTTAATAATGTGGGTTAGTGCGTGATATTCGTGATTTTCGTGGAGGTTGTTTTTGGCTGTCAAAAAATCTTCCACAAATGTCACGCACCGCCCTCATTTCGCCTCATGTCGTGGAGGTCGCAAGTGAGTGTGTTGATCCGTCTAGATCAGTGGTGATCCTTAATAGAGCATGACAGTGTTCTTCTCTGACGTGTGCACAATTAAACCCTGCTGCACCACATTCAGTTTCATTGCTGAAGTGATGCCAAGTTGGCTAAAAGTTTCATTCCAGTGCTCCTCAGCGTGCTCCTGCAGGTGTTCCACCTGCTGTATGTGCCTGATATTTGGGAAAACGAGCAAGACGAGAGAGGCATGAAGCCAAACATCTGGTTCTCTCAGTCTCCTCCTCCTCTCTGCGACACTCTATGGCACAGAGCCCAACTAAGCATGCAATCACAAATTTCTTCTGCTGGGAATTTTGAGGAGCAAATTAGAGTGATCTGAACTGTTCAGCAACTGATGGTTGGATGAATATGGGGGTGTGTGTGGAGACAATTCGCCTCATTCACAACGTGACAGAACTTAACAATGCGCTGTTGCGTGCACGCAACAGGCCAGAACATTTTTCTTGACATGCATAATGTTTCCTGATAATTCTCCAGGAAAACGTGCTATTAATCGTAACGCATGGTAACAGGTTGCAGCAGTTCCTGAGGACACCTGATGCCTCTGCCCTGAATCATCACATTCGTGATCAGCGGCCAAGAATGTATACTTCGTGGCATTCGTGACTTGCCATCGTTATGTGTAAACACAGCATTATATATATTACTCTGGAATAAAGAGGACAAACAGTGTTGTAAAGGACAATAAGCAGGACATTAAACATCAAACTTCACTTTCCCCAAGACGTGTTAATGCAGCTGAACTGTGTCAGTCTGAATCGCGTAACAGATGTCATATTACCAGAATTTATCCTGAGGGATCTTAATTATCTGGTCTTTAATAAAAGTGATTCGATAAAGAAGAAGAGGAGAAAGCGGGGCAGACGAGGTGGTGTCAGGCTGTGTGTGCGTAAACAGCAGCTCACCAGCATCCCCTGCCCGCCATGATTATGGGAAACGTCCAGTCCCTGAGAAATAAAGTGGATGAACTACAAGGAAACGTCTGCTTCCAAAAGGATTTTAGGAACACTTGTGTCATGGCCTTTACTGAGACGTGGCTCACTGAGGAAGACCAAGACGCTGATCTGCTCATCGATGGTTTTGGCGCTCCGCTTTGTCTCGATCGTCAGACTGAAGTGACGGGAAAAACACAAGGAAGCGGGGTATGTTTGTACGTCAACAAACAATACTGCACCTCTGTGACTGTCAGAGAGAAAATCTGCACACCAGATGTTGAACTTTTATGTGTGTCACTGCGTCCTTTTTATCTGCCCCGTGAATTCCCACAACTTTTTATAACAGTACTATACATTCACCCAAAGGCAAATGCTGCCTGTGCCTCTAGTACTGTTTTTAATGTTGTCCAAAAATTGCAGTCCATCTCACCTGATGCCCCGAATTTGGGAGATTTTAATCAGGTCTCTTTGGACAAAAACCCTAACAAACCAAAATCAATACGTTACCTGCCCAACCAGGCATGGTAAGACTTTGGATTTGTTCTGGGTCAATTAAAGGTTTTTAAATCACTCCCTCTTCCTCCGTTGGGTTCTGCAGATCATAATTGTGCACCTTCTGCCAACCTACAAGACTGTTCTAAAGAGGGAAAAAGTACAAACCAAGGAGGTTAAAGTCTGAACTGCTGATTCTGAGCTCTGCCTGCAGGAATGTTTTAACTGTACTGACTGGGGCATATTGAAGCAGTCCTCTGATAACTTGGATGAACTCACTGATGTCATGTGCTCTTATGTCACTTTTTGTAGAGACATGATTGTTCCCTGTAAGAGAGTTAAAATGTGTCCAAACAACAGACCCCGGGTCAGTAAATCAGTGAAGTCTTGTATAAAGAAAAAGAAGGATGCCTTTAAAAGGAGTAGACTCAGACCTTCTTTTAGTCACCAAGGAGCTTAAAACAGAGACTCTTAAAGCAAAACAGAGCTACAAGTCTGAGTTGGAGAAGAAGACGTCTGCTCATAACCTTGGGTCAGCGTGGTCTAGTATGAAGGCCACTGTGGGCCTCTAAAATATGGAAAATAGCACAAACATTACTTTAAATAGTTTCAACTCAGATATTGAACTAGCTAATGCTCTTAATTGTTTTTTAATTGTTTTAACATATCCGATTTTAGTAAGGAAACCCAGGACCTTGGTCTCAGGCTCCGTGACCCCCGGCATTTTTCTTTTAACCAATGGGATATAGAAAAAGCCTTCCTTAGCACAAAAGTAAACAAGAGTCATGGTCCAGACAATATCTGTGGCCACTTACTCAAATCTTGTGCAAAAGAGCTGAGTCCAGTTTTTTATCATATTTTTAACCAGTCTTTGGAAACACAGCATGTTCCTAAAGTGTGGAAAGATGCTGTTGTGGTCCCACTTCATAAATCTAGTAATCCCACAACTTTGAATGATTTTAGGCCTGTTGCTCTAACATCAATTCTGATGAAAATTTTTGAGAAATTGGTACGGTCTGAAATGCTAAAAAACACTATGCATGCACTTGATCCGTTATAATTTGCTTCCAGGCCTAACAGAGGAGTGGAGGACGCCACACTCACTCTGCTTCATTTGCTTTTTAGACATCTGGAGGGCAGCGGGTGTCACGTCCGTCTTTTATTTATTGACTTCTCCTCAGCTTTTAATACAATTCAACCTTGTATTTTAACCCAAAGGCTTTTAGAACATTTTAAACTAAGCAACAATCTTGTGGGCTGGATTTTAGACTTATTAACAAACAGAACACAGAAAGTCAGAGTGAATGGGATTTTATCAAACACAGTGTGTTCTTCTACTGGCTCACCACAACGGTGTGCGCTCTCACCTTTATTTATTCTTTACACCAGTATGTGTCAGAGCACTTTTAAAAACAGGTTAATTTTAAAATACGTGGATGACACAGTGATTGTCAGTCTGCTGCGGGACAATGAGAGCAGTCACGGTCCTGTAGGTGACCATTTTGCTAAATGGTGTGAGGACTCATATCTTCAGATCAATATATCAAAAACTAAATATATGGTCATTGATTTCAGGAAGCCTGGTACCACACCTGACAACACAATAATGGTCAACCAGTTGAAATTGTGCAAACTTATAAATACCATGGGACTATCATTGATAATTCGCTGAAGTTTGAGGCAAACTGTGAGGCGGTGTGCAGGAAGGGACACCAGCGCTTGTTCTGCCTCTGGAAACTGTCCTACTTCCACATCGGCCGAACCATGTTAACACTATTTTATTGTGCTTTTATTGAATCTGTTTTATCTTTTTCTTTGGTGGCCTGGTTTGGCAGTCTGACATTGAAGAAAAGGAACAGACTGGGTCAGATCATTAAATGGTCCAGTCGGCTGATTGGTGAGTCGCAGCTGAGTTTAGAGTCCCTGTACACCAAACAATTACAGCGGATAACCAGCTGCATCCCAGTTGATGACTCCCACCCTCTGGCTAATGAATTTCAGCTCCTACCTTCTGGCCATAGGTTTAAAGTCCCAAGGTGTAGGACAAAACACTACAGGAGTAGTTTTGTCCCAGCGGCAATTGTGCAATTGAACAAATCTTAGTAGGTTTTGCACATATTTATATATTTATTTGCCTTTTGCACATCAGTTTTATGCTGACCATCTTTTAGTGTTTTTTCCTGAGGCTTCTTTTTTAGTGGTTTAGTACAATCCCTGGCAAAAATGATGGAATCACCAGCCTCGGAGGATGTTCATTCAGTTGTTTAATTTTGTAGAAAAAAAGCAGATCACAGACATGACACAAAACTAAAGTCATTTCAAATGGCAACTTTCTGGCTTTAAGAAACACTATAAGAAATCAGGAAAAAAAATTGTGGCAGTCAGTAACGGTTACTTTTTTAGACCAAGCAGAGGGAAAAAAATATGGAATCACTCAATTCTGAGGAATAAATGATGGAATCATGAAAAACAAAAGAGCGCTCCAACACATCACTAGTATTTTGTTGCACCACCTCTGGCTTTTATAACAGCTTGCAGTCTCTGAGGCATGGACTTAATGAGTGACAAACAGTACTCTTCATCAATCTGGCTCCAACTTTCTCTGATTGCTGTTGCCAGATCAGCTTTGCAGGTTGGAGCCTTGTCATGGACCATTTTCTTCAACTTCCACCAAAGATTTTCAATTGGATTAAGATCCGGACTATTTGCAGGCCATGACATTGACCCTATGTGTCTTTTTGCAAGGAATGTTTTCACAGTTTTTGCTCTATGGCAAGATGCATTATCATCTTGAAAAATGATTTCATCATCCCCAAATATCCTTTCAATTGATGGGTTAAGAAAATGTTGTGAAAGTGTCGTGACACGGACCCACAACAGGGGGCGTTAATGAACGGACAATAGATAAGTCAAAAGTAACAATTTAATGTTGTGAATCACACAACGACGTACAGACAATAACAATATAGTGACTGTCAATCATACACCAGGTGACGTGTGGGCAGGCTCAACAATAGAAGACGCCTGGCGAGAGAAGAGCCGGATCCACACAGCTTCCACTGCCAACGGAGCTGAAGAACACCGGAGCCGCCAAGCCCTGCACCCCAGGTGGCCGCTGTCTTCAGCAGTCAGACCCGGTACTGCTGGCAGAGAACAGAGACAGTCCTGATGAGTGTGAGGTCGCACACTCAGTAATCCCACAGTCTGTATTCAGTAAGGAGGGAGCACCTCCACCTCCAATCACACACTCGTGCAGCTCCTGTCTAACCACTTATCTGGTTGGGGTGTGAAGCGAAGCCGTCGCTGATCACACCAAACGCCAATCCCACAGATAAGGACACACCACAGGAAAACGGCTGCAAAGAAGTTCAGATTATTACTCAATGTTTTGAGTCAGCAGAGAAAGTTACCTGATTGGTAGATGATTTCTCGGCGAGGAGGTGGAGTCGCAGTCCGGCCTTTATGGAGATGGTGATGAATTGGCTGAGTGACAGCTGTCACTCCAAGTGGCTCCGGCGCCCTCTCGTGCTTGAAGCCCGCACTCCAAGCAGGGCGCCATCTGGTGGTGGTGGGCCAGCAGTACCTCCTCTTCAGCGGCCCACACAACAAGAAAAGTGTCCAAAATATCAATGTAAACTTGTGCATTTATGTTGGGGAAAGTGTAGTGACACGGACCCATAACAGGGGGCGCAAATGAACGGTCAATAGATGAGCCAAAAGGTAACAATTTAATGTTGTGAATGTGCACAACGAATATACAGACAATCTCAGAATCTGATAGCAGTCAATCCACAAAAGTGACGTGTGGGCAGGCTTGAGGATAGAAGACGTCTGTCCTGAGAAGAGCCGGAACCACACGATTTCCACCGCCACAGAACCCGGTGAATACTGGAGCCGCCAAGTCCCGAATTCCCAGGTGATCACCGTCCCCGACTGTCAGATCTGGCACTGCTGGCAAGGAGCACAAACAGTGAGACGTGGGTGTGTGCACACCCAGTAACAAAAACAGTCAGAAGGTGGAAAGTCACCTCCACCTCTAATACACACTCGTGCAGCTCCTGTCAAACACTTATCTGGTTGGGGTGTGAAGCGAAGCCGTCGCGTATTACGCCAACCTCACTGATAAGGCACTCCATAGGAAAGCAGCTGCAAAATGAATTCAGACTAGGACACAGTTAGTTTCTGGCTGAGGATATTACCTTCACAGGTAGATGATATCTCAGCAACGAGGTGGAGATGATGTCCGGTCTTTATGGAGTGAGATGATGTAGAGTAGATGGGTGACAGCTGTCACCCCCGGCTGTGTCCGTGGCGGCAGCGCCCTCTCGTGCCTTAAGCCCGCACTTCAGGCAGGGCGCCCTCTGGTGGTGGGCCAGCAGTACCTCCTCTTCAGGCGGCCCACACAACACATTTATTGATGATGTAATGACAGCCATCTCCCCAGTGCCTTTACCTGACATGCAGCCCCATATCATCAATGACTGTGGAAATTTACATGTTCTCTTCAGGCAGTCATCTTTATAAATCTCATTGGAACGGCACCAAACAAAAGTTCCAGCATCATCACCTTGCCCAATGCAGATTCGAGATTCATCACTGAATATGACTTTCATCCAGTCATCCACAGTCCACGATTGCTTTTCCTCAGCCCATTGTAACCTTGTTTTTTTCTGTTTAGGTGTTAATGATGGCTTTTGTTTAGCTTTTCTGTATGTAAATCCCATTTCCTTTAGGTGGTTTCTTACAGTTCGGTCACAGACGTTGACTCCAGTTTCCTCCCATTCGTTCCTCATTTGTTTTGTTGTGCATTTTCGATTTTCATGATTCCACTCTAAATATTCTCTTATCTGCTGCACTATATATGAGACGTAAGATGCTGCTCCTCACTGTTTCTCATTTGCCCTCAAAAGTATTGGAACACTTGGTATTTCACACATTTTTTCAAATATTTTTTTTCCCCTAAAATTATCTTTCTTAAGTCAAACTGAAAGCAAATCTCTACAGCTTGATATAAATGAATTAAAAATCTAAAAGCCAGCTTCATGATGAAGTGGTGTAGAGGAGGATTTTCTTAAAAAGAAGACCTGAAAGTTCAGCTACAATTTGACAGAAAGTACATTTGAGATGAAAGACTAGATTTGATGTTTTGGTGAAAGAAACTTTTGTATTTCCTCATAACTGATTTAAATAAAGTCCAAGACATATTTAGTCTAGTTCATTATGTAATTTTGCCGGATTTTTGTGGAGAGTATCAAAACTATACATTTTTGGAAACTTTATTGTATAAGCAATCAGAAAAATAATGTTTCCATTTGCCCTGATACCTATATGTCCGCCATCTTGGATTTTACAAAATGGCTGCCGTGAAAAAGGTTTTCGTCAATATTTTAGCTTCTAAATAACCTAGAGTTTTTATTTTGACAGCGAAACTACCATTTTCAGGTCCAAGGAATCCAATGGTATCAAAATAGATAAGCTAGAATCTGTTGTGTGCTGGGGTGTTTGGCTGGCTTGTTTTTTGTTTTTCTGTTTCTCCCACCAGCTGGTATGCATTCAGGACTGAGTGGCTGAGCATTAGGACCTCACCCTGAACACCTGAGGCTTGTTTTCACATGCAGGTCATCAGGGCTCACAGCTGTGGTGTATTCTGTCTTGATCAGAGATTGCTGCACTTAAACCTTGTGAGATCGGCGTGTGAGATCGGCGTCGGGAGAACAATCTCACCATTACGGACGCAGAGACCGCTCCAGGTTTGACGCCACAGTCTGTGAAGGAGGATTGGGTGAGGTCTCACGCTCTTCAGCACACTTTCTGAGGTAATTTGGTTTTGGTGACTTTTATGAAGTAATGACAGTGGATTTGGTGTCCCTCACACCTTGTGTTATTGAGCTGTCACGTTATGCTAATTGTCTAATCAGCTTCTGCTGCAGTGGAGATTTGAACTGAGTTGTTCTGTGCCTGCAGGGTGAGAAGCTGAGTTATATTAAAGCCAGGAAGTGTTTGCTGATTGTGTGCACCTTTTGAGCTGTGTCTCTCTGGGTGGAGAGTGTTGGACTCACCTCATGTTTTCTTTCTTCACAGACTCGGTTTGTCGCGGCCACCTGGGGGGTGTCGGCGGGGTCCCTGGATCCGAACTGCTGTGGCTCTGGACCGTTTGCGCTGCTGAGAGCGCGCCGTGTTTTCACCTCACCAGACGGCAGACATTTTTGGTTGTTCATCACTGCACTCATTATGATTATTAAATTCTGTTATCTTTTGAACCGTGCTCTGCTTATTTCATGCTGGGTCCTTTCAAACGCTGGGTCGGTGGTCCGACCGCGTCCGACACATAACAGTAGTCTCTGGCCATTTAACAATGGACCAGCGGAAGCAGAGACGGTGTTTTTGCCGGGAAGGCTGCAGCAGATGTTGGAGTTGATCCGGGATCAGTTGCGGGTGCTCTCCGCCCGGGTTGTGCGCGTTGGTGCGCGCATGGTGGAGTTCACAGCTTGGGTCGCGTTGCACCCCGCTGTTACGGCTGTAGCCCTGTCTCCTCCCGTGCAGCTGGCTCCGACGCCTGTTGTAGCAGCCCCGGTGGTATTTAGTTTGCACTTTAAGCTGTTTGTTATAACCTGCTGTCGTTTACAGCAGTGTGAATTGGTTTTTACTCTGTTACCACGGGGATTTTCTTATTTGGCAATTTGGCTCCCTCTGTTGGTGACAGAGTCACATTACCATCCAGGTTCAGCCGTTTGAGCCGTACATTGTCGGTGTTGCTGGAGTGATGCAGTTTGGTTATGCTGGGCGTTTCCCAGATAACCTCTGCACCTGGGGGGGGGGGGGAGGTTGTGATTGTGTGCACCTTTGTCTGATTGTGTGCACCTTTTGAGCTGTGTCTCTCTGGGTGGAGAGTGTTGGACTCACCTCATGTTTTCTTTCTTCACAGACTCGGTTTGTCGTGGCCACCTGGGGGGTGTCGGCGGGGTCCCTGGGTCCGAACTGCTGTGGCTCCGGACCGTTTGCGCTGCTGAGAGCGCGCCATGTTTTCACCTCACCAGACGGCAGACATTTTTGGTTGTTTATCACTGCACTCATTATGATTATTAAATTCTGTTATCTTTTGAACCATGCTCTGCTTATTTCATGCTGGGTCCTCGCAAATGCTGGGTCGGTGGTCCGACCGCGTCCGACACATAACAGAATCAACCACAAACTTAATTGACTGAAATTTTCCTTTTTTTGAATGTTTTACAAGTGATCAGACATGAACGTTCCACTAAGTTAATGTCTATTAAGAGCTAACATGCTCCTCATGACAGAAATGTGTTTAATCTTAAAGGCAATCAAGGAGTCTTTACATATCATCGTCATCATCAGTCTCATACTTGTTCTGTGTGTCCTCATCATTCTGGCATGCACTGCCGCACTGGCAAAGATCTGTGCAGGATAAGTTCTTTGTTCTGCAAGAACATCTGGCAGAAGAACAGTCTCTTTTGCACTGACAGCTAACCATCTCAATGATGGCCTCTGGAGCTGGAAGGGCATCTGTCATGGTTGGTTTCAGCTGGCCATCAGACTCCTTGTGGTAGCCATTCTGCAGGGGATCCATTTGAGAATCCTGCAGAACAATGCTGGTCCGCCCCCATACTCTAGCTTGGATATGGACTCTCAGGACATGTTGTCTCAGAGCTCCAAGGGTAGGAGGTAGCTTGTCACTTTCTGCCATATGCTTGCAGAAGAGATGCCATCGCAGTTCAGAGATGGTCTTGATGTTGATGCCTGTAGGGGAGTAGGTTGCACAGACAAAGCTAGCCAGAGTGGCCAACATAGTTTCAGTCACTTCTGCCTCTGTTGAAAGCATCTGCAGACAACTGATTACATCTTTATCTGCCTTCATGTAGACTTGCAGCCAGGTTGCTTTGCCTATACGAGAGAACCTTCCAGTGTTGTCAGTGCCAGTGAATGCATGGAAGGCTGGCAAAGCCTTTGCTCTTTATACCCCTATTGCTCTCCATATTGGCTCTATCCCCATAACCCCAGAGGCAATGGAAATGGACGTGTTCTTCAGCATGAGGTCATAGTTTGCTATGACTAACACTAGGACATCTGTGTCTGGGGAGAAGAAAACCATCTGTGCATCCGGTGGGTTTCGCTGTGATGCCAGGACAGCCTGGTAGATCAACAGTGTGTCTGCTTCTTCATGATTGTTGTCCTGGAAAAGCAAGTCTTTGTTGCTCCTGGTATGCCCTGAAGAAGAGGTGATGACCAGTTTGTGTGATGTACTATTGTACTCTAGAGTCTTTGCAGCAAGATAGTTGGTCAGATCAGCCTTCGTCTTGTCATGTGAAAGGAACCTGCTCATTGGGATGTGTTTTATGTTTGTGTCATCTTGGACCTGATACTGGATTGGTATTCTTCCTTGCCTTCTTTTATCCCTAGTAACACGCTTCAGAGAATCATCCCTGTATGTGTCAAACACAAGGATGATTTTGTCATAATCTCGTGTGAGGGACATTAGCCTGTCATTGAAGCATTCACTGAGATGTTTGACTGTAACTATTGTTGCTGGTTTCTTGGCCATCTTCTGCAGAAGAACCATTCCATCTACCAGGGCTATCTTGCGACTTGGAGCATCTGGTGTGGTGTCCATCCCATCTTCTGGCTGCTGATCTTCCTGTTCAGTTTCTGCTGTAGCCAACTTGCTGAGGAGGTGGATCAACTTTGATTTGTCCAGGCATGGCAGGATTGTACCATCTGCAGCGAAAAGGGCTCTTGGTGTCAGAGTGAATTTGTGGTTCCCAATGGCCTCTTTCTGGTTGATGTCTCTGCTAGACCTGGCCAGGACCATCAGTCTGCCATACAAGTTCCTGGATTCCTTTAGATCCACATTCTTGTCCCGGAGTTTTACTGTGGTTTTCTTGTTTGCAGACATGAACATCTTGTTGTTCTCCTTCTTTACGGGTGCCCATAGGCTGACATCTCCATTGATTCGCTCTGAAACATAGTCTTCATACAGCTTCTGACAAGTCACATCTGCATACATGGTACATACTCATCAGGGATGTAGGCATGAGTGATCACATTGTGCAGCTTGTCACCTTCAGCAGCAAATGGGTTTCCATGTTTCAGTATCGCTGCCTTGATCTTGTTGATAACATCGTGCTCCTTCTTGACAGCACTTGGCCCAAGGTCATGATGCTCTCTTGTTTTGTCAGGTTCCAAGTCAAACTGACTCTTGAACTCTTTTGCAACACGGGAGAGTTCTGGTGTGACCGTGAAGAACCTCTGTCTGGCATTGGCATTGTTTGAGATGCCGACGAGTCCAGAATTAATTTTCATCAGCTTGTTCAGATGCTCACATGCATGGTCTGCCCTGATGGATACAAAGGGAATGTCATTCTTCGTGATTGCAATGTGGCCTGCTTGCAGCTCTTCCCAGGTTTCAGGGTGATTGGTCCTCAGATCATGCATGTCTGTGATGTATCTGGGCCACAGTCGCTTGTATCCAATCCGGTCAAAGGCAAAGAAGAGCTTGCTCAGCTGCTCTCCGGCTTGGAGATGAAGCTCCAGGTCAGCATTCCGGGTTGCAGCAACAAAGAACAGGATTGCTTCTACTCGATGTAGGTAGTTAATCATTGCCTTGAACATTGCATTCTTGGATCTTTGTTTCTCCCATTCTTGGAAAACTCTGATGAGATCAGCAGTGGTCAAGGCCTCGAGTAGGGTGGTATTTGCTTGTTTCCCAGACTCAGCTTTTGTGTGCTTGCTCCCCTCAGAACAGACAGCTTCAACTCCCTCTGTTGCCTTCAGACAGACCTCTTTCAGTTGTGGGTTGTCCTTGAAGGACTCCTCCAGTGCCATTTCATAGAGAGCTACATATGAATAAATGTGTGCACGACGAGCACGCTTGTAATGGGTACATTTCAGGATTTGCCTTGTTGTTGCAGACCCATAGACATCAGCTTCTATCCAGGCATGATCAATACCAGAGTTCTCCATGGAGGCACCAAGAGCACAGAGGGCAGCCATGACAACATGTAGCTCTCCCAGTTGTGAGACAACAGTGCGTTTCAGGTCAGGTCTGGCATCTAGCAGTTGGACCACCTTCTCATAAAGAGCCATGTCAAATGAAATTACAGTGGGGTGATCTTCACCAACAGCCAGTTTTCTCAGTTCACTTGCTTGGATGATCACAGTCAGCAGGGTTGACCACTCATGTGCCACCTCTGGGAGTAGTGGTAGGGCTCCGACCTGGGTCAGTGGCTTGCTTTCAGACAACAGTGAGTTGTATCCTGCCCAGCCTGGAATATTGCTCGATGCTTCCCCTGCTTCCATTCTGGATAAAGCAGTAGCAACAATCCATCCTAGTTGTGTCAGCTGGTAGGATACTGAGATTCCCTTGCTGGTGACAAAGTGTTCTGTTCTCTTGGCAAGCTGTGGTCTTGGCTTGTCACAATGCAGCATATCTACATGGTATGGAGTGATAGATAGACTCTGGGCATCTCCTATCTTCAAGGGTGGTGCAATTGGTTCTCCAGGAACCTCTGCCTTCTGGTATACATCAGTAATCGTTGCATGGGTGGTTCCTTTCCTATATATACTATACTATATACTGTAATACAACCACCACCAACTTACATGTAGGGTACAGCATAGGTGTAGGAAGGTATTTTGAAGTGTGTGTGTGTGTGTGTGGGGGGGGGGGGGGGGGGGGGGGGGGGGATGAGTAAGAAGTGCATGCTCTAGGCATGTCCCTTTTAGGAAAGGGGGTTTGGGGGCATCCTCCCCCAGAAAATTTATAAATTGAAGTATTAAATAATACAGTTTACTGCAATCTGGGGCAATAAAGGCATTTTTACTGGACTTCACATTTCACTTTTTATCAAGGATGGTTTCCAATATAACCTCGAGTCCCACATTTCATATTTATTTATCAAGGTTCTCCCTAGTTGCCTCACTGGGAGAGCTCTGCTGGCCTTCTATGAATAAGACAAGCTGCCTGCCTGAAATGTTCAACATACATAATATAGGCCTACTACAATAATCAGACCACTAGATAAAAATGTCCTTGTGTTTGGTGCTTAGTACGACTAATGACCAATTTGTCTTATGAAATTAGTAAGTATTTGCAAGAACTGCTGTAATAAATGTCACAACACATCTACAACTAGGAGCATTGGATTCCATGGCCCTGAAAATGGTAATTTAGCTGTCAAAATGAAAGCTCTAGGTTATTTAGAAGCTGAGATATTGACAAAAACCTTTTTCACGGCAGCCATATTGTAAAATCCAAGATGGCAGCCATAAAGGACTTGGGGCAAATGGAAACATTGTTTTTCTGATTGCTTATACTATAAGGTTTCCAAAAATGTATAGTTTTCATACTCTCCACAAAAATCCAACTAAAGTTAAAATCCAAACATAGTGAACCTGACTAATTGTTCATGTTTCCATCCCCTGACTTGTCTAAAGAAAACTGGCAATAAAACTGATTATTATTCACAGGTTTTATCAAGTTTTAGAGATTTGCTTTCAGTTTGAGGAAGATAATTTTAGAAATTTTTATTCTTTGTTTATTTATTTATTTATTTGGTTGTATTTATTGTATTTAAAATGGCATAAACAAATTAAAATGTGTGAAATTCCAAGTGTTCCGATACTTTTGGAGGCCACAGTATCCTAACCTTATGATAAGTGCAAAATGAGTGTGGTATTATTACTGTTTTGTTTAAGAAGGTTTAATTTTTACTGTTGCTGCACTTTGTGTCACATCATATATCATACTGATATGAAAATTCAGTAAGGTATATCTTCTATTATACATTACCAATCTAGAGTGTTTACTAAGGTACACCGAAATAGCTTAAAAAAAAAAGAGTAGAGTCACTTAGGTGCCTGGTCTTGAGAACCAGGGATGGTAGGTTGAAAAGCTTTTTTATCCCATGGGAACTCTCCCTACCCACCTAAGCTGCTCAAGAATATGGACAGTATGTATATAAGTGACATTTACATCCCAATTTATATGACAATATCGAGATATGATAATTTGGCCATATTGTACAGCCCTACTGTCAACTAGCTGAAAACTTTGAATATTAATTTACATCTACATTAAAAAAATGCTTAAAGTGGCAGGGGGTTAAGAGGGCTGTAATTGCGGGGTCAGCTGAAAAGCAAAAAAGAAAAATGCTTAAAAAGGTGGGGAGTATGGGGGCAGAGCCCCCAAAGAAGCTGAAAGGTTTTAGTCATGCTCATGCTCCCAAGTTTCTGTGTAGGCTCTCAGTTGTCCAGGTGGTTTCCATAGTAGAGAAGCTTGAATCTTCGACTGGACTGGGTTGCTTGACGTGAGGACGTTTTGCTTCAAATTGCAGAAGCTTCCTCAGCTAAAATTCTTGCTCTGGTGGTCTGACTTCTGTCTTGACTCTTGTAGAGAAGAATAAGTCCACCAGAGCAAGAATTTTAGCTGAGGAAGCTTCTGCGATTTGAAGCGAAATGTCCTCGTGTCAAGCCATCCAGTCCAGTCGAAGATTCAAGCTTCTCTATCATGCTCCCAAGAACAATTTTACTGAAAAAGTCTGAAGGACCTAAAGGACATGGTTAGGTGGCGAGGAACTTTTCCAGGCATGTGAGAGGCAAACAAAGAGAAATGCTTAAAAAGGCGGGGGGTCAGCAGCTGAAAGATTTTTGCCATGGTAATGCTGCCTTGAAGCATTTACTCAAAATAAAGTCTGAAGGACCTAAGTGACATGGTGAGATGCTGATGAGCTTTGCTCATTCATGTCCATGACATATGCATATTAGCACGTTGTAGCGGCTAACTTACACCTTTAATGCACAAATTCACCATAAACTTTTCAGTCACCAAGCACAAAGTCATATATGATTCCACTGTGTTGTTTCTGTCTGCAACATATCCTATGCAAATTCATATCTGTTGACAGAACTTGTGCTTTATGTATGTTAATGCCTTTTCATGTCCGACTGGGTGTTAACATGCCGAGATGCAACACGTATTTAATCCAGACATTAAAGGTCCCTTTCATGCCCCCACAAACCGCGGGTGGCAGCGACCACCTGTTCTCGGTCAGATACAAATGATCAATGGCACAGATCAAAGCCTGTCACCCGAGTCTCACTGTCCTTCCTTTGTTCACTGAAACAAAGCAGTTCATCCTTCATTGTTTATCACTTTGTATAAATGCTGTACATCTGGAAACTAGACAGTCTATTTTTTTTTCATTATTTTTATTTGCAATTTAACTTTAACTTTACAAACAAAAGTGAACAAAAGGACACAGCAAAACAGATGACAGCTTGCTCAATTGGAAAGATAATCCAACAAGGAAAATAAAAGTAAGAAGAAGAAGTGGTGGGATTAAAAAGGGATGCACCAAGGTCAGAATCTACCCAACCCTACAATAATTTAAAGATAAAAGATAAATTAATGAATTACAAAATATCACACTTATTTAATAATTTGAGAATCCATAAATGAAAAAAAAAAAAATAGTAATAATAAATTTCTCAAACTCCATATCCAAAATTTGAATCGGTAGTCACTACATTGCTGCATCTCTATACAATTAAAGTGTCATTTAAAGGAGACCTTTTAACAGAGTGGAGGACAGATCTGGCCCAATATAATCTAAAAATGGGCACCATACTTTGTTAAACTGATGCCCAGTGTCATGAATGATGCTTGTGAGATATTCTAAAGGAATTAGCTCAAAAACAATTTTTCGCCAGCCACTAATAGATGGGATCCGGTCACTGACCCAGTTCAAAAGAATATTTTTTCTTGCAGCAAAAGTTAGCATATTTTAAAGTCTTTTACCAGCAGCTGTTTTTACACATTTACTTGGGAGGCCGGGCTGAGGATCTTGACTATAGAAAAAGGTCAGATGAACCGGTCTTTGAGCTTCTGTGATTCAACCTGCAGTGGGATGTCCTTGGTTGACAACCACACCTCCTGCCCAGGCTGGTATGTAGGGGCCGGGGAACGCCGGCGATCTGCATGGGCCTTAGCCCTCATCCGGGCCTGCAACAGGGCAGAACGGGCGGTCCGCCACAACCGGCGGCACCTCCGCAGGTGAGCCTGGACCGAGGGGACCCCGACCTCTCCCTCCACAAGTGGGAACAATGGGGGCTGATACCCCAAACACGCCTCAAAAGGGGAGAGGCCGGTAGCAGATGAGACTTGGCTATTGTGGGCGTACTCAATCCAGGCCAGATGGTCACTCCAAGCCGCCGGATGCGTGGAGGTTACGCAGCGGAGGGCCTGCTCCAACTCCTGGTTCGCCCGCTCTGCCTGGCCGTTCGTGTGTGGGTGATACCCGGACGAGAGACTCACGGTGGCCCCCAGTTCCTTACAAAAACTCCTCCAGACCTGCGAGGAGAACTGGGGACCACGATCCGAAACGATGTCCGATGGTATCCCATGCAGACGCACGACGTGGTGGACCAGGAGGTCTGCTGTCTCCTGGGCCGTCGGGAGCTTCGGGAGGGCCACGAAGTGGGCCGCCTTGGAGAACCGGTCCACTATCGTCAGGATGACGGTGGTGCCCTGGGATGGCGGGAGGCCCGTGACGAAGTCCAGGCCAATGTGAGACCAGGGGCGATGAGGCACAGGCAGGGGCTGGAGGAGGCCCCTGATCTTATGGTGATCTGCCTTGCCCCTAGCACAGGTGGTACAGGCCTGGACATAGTCCCGGACGTCGGCTTCCAGTGACGCCCACCAGAAGCGCTGCTGGACCACTGCCACGGTCCTACGTACTCCGGGATGACAGGAGAGCTTGGATCCGTGGCAGAAGTCCAAGACGGCAGCCCTGGCTTCTGGTGGGACGTAGAGTCTGTTCTTAGGACCGTTCCCCGGGTCCGGGTTCCTTGCCAGGGCCTCCCGGACGGTCTTCTCCACGTCCCATGTGAGGGTGGCCACGACAGTGGACTCGGGAACGATGGTCTCGATGGGGTCTGACAACTTGGCCTTGGCTTCCTCTTCGTGCACCCGGGACAGTGCGTCGGATCGTTGGTTCCTAGTCCCGGGACGGTAGGTGATCCGGAAGTCAAAGCGTCCGAAGAACAGGGACCAGCGGGCTTGCCTGGGGTTCAGCCGCTTGGCGGTCCGGATGTACTCCAGGTTCCGATGGTCCGTGAAAACCGTGAAAGGCACCGTAGCTCCCTCCAACAGGTGTCTCCACTCTTCAAGAGCCTCCTTCACCGCGAGGAGTTCCCGATTGCCCGGTCATAGTTGCGTTCAGCGGGGGTCAACCTGCGGGAAAAGTAGGCACATGGATGGAGAACCTTGTTGGACTCCCCGCTCTGGGACAGAACGGCTCCTATCCCTGAGTCAGAGGCGTCCACCTCCACTATGAACTGGCGAGTAGGATCAGGCTGCACCAGAACTGGTGCAGACGAAAACCGGCGTTTCAACTCCCTAAACGTGGCTTCGCACCGATCCGACCAGGTGAAGGGGACTTTTGTGGAGGTCAGGGCAGTCAGGGGGCTAACAACCTGACTGTAACCTTTAATGAACCTCCGGTAGAAATTTGCAAAGCCGAGGAACTGTTGCAGCTTCCTACGGCTTGTTGGTTGGGGCCAATCTCTCACCGCCACAACCTTGGCCGGATCCGGGGCGACGGAGTTGGAGGAGATGATAAACCCCAGGAAGGACAAAGACGTGCGGTGGAACTCACACTTCTCGCCCTTCACAAACAACCGGTTTTCTAGTAACCGCTGCGGACCTGACGTACATGCTGGACATGAGTCTCAGGGTCCGATGAAAAGATGAGTATATCATCCAGATATACGAAGACAAACCGGTGCAGGAAGTCCCGCAAGACGTCATTAACCAATGCTTGGAACGTCGCGGGGGCATTAGTGAGGCCGAACGGCATGACCAGGTACTCAAAATGACCTAACGGGGTGTTAAATGCCATCTTCCATTCATCTCCCTTCTGGATCCGAACCAGGTGGTACGCATTCCTAAGATCTAGTTTGGTGAACATTTTGGCTCCATGCAGGGGCGTGAACACCGAATCCAACAGGGGCAACGGGTATCGATTGCGAACCGTAATCTCGTTCAGCCCTCTGTAGTCAATGCATGGACGGAGTCCGCCGTCTTTTTTACCCACAAAAAAGAAACCCGCACCCATCGGGGAGGTGGAGTTCCGAATCAACCCGGCGGCTAAGGAGTCCCGGATGTAGGTCTCCATCGATTCGCATTCCGGACGTGAGAGGTTGTACAATCTACTGGATGGGTACTCAGCGCCCGGGATCAAATCGATGGCACAATCGTACGGTCGGTGCGGGGGAAGAGTGAGTGCCAGATCTTTGCTGAAGACGTCAGCAAGATCGTGGTACAGTGCTGGGGCGTGAAGAGTTAAATCCCCACTCAGGATTGTTACTGGGATTCGTGCTGATTTATGGGTTTTCCCCGTGTACATATTATGGCCCACCCTTAGCCCAGTTCCTAAGGATGGGCGTTGGAGTTTGATCGTTTGGGGCAGTCTTTTAACCTGTGCTCACAAGAGCCACAGAAAAAACACTCCCCGCGGGCCAGCCTCCTTTGTCTGATATTTGATTTTAATTTGGCCCTGCTCGTGTCCATAGCTTCGTCAGCAGGGGGAGCTGTTGCCACACGGAGCCCTCTGGCAGTGGAACGTGGGGACGACGACACCCTTTCGGACCCGGAGGAAAGAGGGACGGCTTGAGCCCGACCACGCCCCCCGGCCTGCTCCCGACGGTGTTCATTCAACCGGTTGTCTAAGCGTATAACCAAATTGATAAGCCCGTCGAAATCTTGCGGTTCCTCCTTAGCCAGCAGATGCTCCTTCAGGACCGGAGACAGTCCGTGTACAAAGGCGGCGCGGAGCGCAACGTTATTCCAGCCGGACCTCGCAGCCGCGATGCGGAAGTCGACTGCATAATCAGCTGCGCTCCGGCGTCAGGAGCCACGAATTCTGTTCCCAAAGCGCCGTAGCCCAGGCGCGTGCCTCACCTCGAAGCAAATTAATCACATAAGCCACCCGGCTGGCATCTGATGCGTACATAACTGGACGCTGTGCAAAAACGAGCGAACACTGCATTAAGAAGTCTGCGCACGTTTCGACACAGCCTCCGTACGGTTCTGGAGGGCTTATGTAAGCTTCAGGGGACGGTGGGGGGGTTTGTTGAACGGCCAGTGGAACGTCTGTCTGTGGCCCAGAGCCAGCAGGAGGAGTCACTGCAGCAGCGCTCGAGTCGCGCGCTTCCACTCTGGCGGTGAGAGCCTCCACCCTCCGATTGAGGACTGCATTTTGCTCGGCTACCAGATTTAACTGAGCGGTGAAAGCGGTAAGGATTTGCTGCAGATCACTTACCACGCCTCCTGCTGACGTCTGCGCTCCTTGTTCTCCCATTGGCTGTTCAAGCTGTGGTTGACGCCCCTCGGGATCCATGACGAATGGCCGAGAAATCCTGTTGGGAAGGTGTCGTAACACGGACCCGCAACAGGGGGCGCAAATGAACGGACAATGGATAAGACAAAGAGTAACAATTTAATGTTGTGAAACGCACAACTGGATACAGTCAAAAATATAATGCCAATTAAACACAAGGTGACGTGCGGGCAGGCTCGAAGATAGGAGACCTCTGATGATCGAAGAGCCGGGACCCACACAGCTTTCACCACCAACGGCCTGAAGAACACCGGAGCCGCCAAGTCCTGAGTCCCCAGGTGGTCACCGTCTTCTGTTGCAGACCCTGGTACTGCTGGCAGAAGATGAGAACAGTTAATGGTGAGTGTGTATCCACACACCCAGTAATCCTTCAATACAGATCTTCAAGGAGGGAAAACCTCCACCTCCAGATACAATTTCACCCATGCAGCTCCTGTTAGTCTCTTCCCTGGATGGAGTGAGAGGCGAAGACCGTCGCACTCCCACTATCCGCCAATCCAGCTTCAGACTGAGTCCACAGGAAAACGGCTGCACACAGGACAATGTTTAGATACAACAAAATCAATCGCAGAGAAGGTTACCTTAGACGGTAGCTGATTTCTCGGCGAGGAGGTGGAGTAATAATCCGGCTTTTATAGGGACGGTGGTGATTGGTGACAGCTGGTGTAAATGAGTGACAGCTGTCACTCTCTGTTGTCTCGGCGCCCTCTCATGGTTGAAGCCCGCACTCCAAGCAGGGCGCCGACTGGTGGTGGTGGGCCAGCAGTACCTCCTCTTCAGCGGCCCACACAACAGCAACGACCTTTTATAAAACCAGTTTGGTCCTCTTTTATTAACATTGGCAGTACAGTCTCTAAACGAGAGGCCAAAATTTTAGAAAGTAATTTCCTATCCATGTTTAATAGCGATATAGGCCTATAAGAGGCACACAATTCCGGACATTTTCCTTTCTTTAAAATCAAAGATATATTGGCCTCCTTTAAAGTTTGTGGTAATTGCCCTGTTGTAAAAGAATGATTAAACATATCAAGCAGAGGCTCCACGAGAATATTTTGAAAGTGTTTGTAAAATTCACTACAAAACCCATCAGGCCCAGGACTTTTGAGTTCTGCAGTGATTTAATAGCTTTGACAACCTCAGCCTTTGTAATTGCAGAATTGAGGGCATTCTTTTGCTCTACTGACAAAGTCGGTAGTTCAAATTGCTCAAAGAAATTATAGATTAATCGCTCTGAGTCCAAAGCCTGGTCAGATGTATACACTTTTGTATAAAATTTTAAAAAACAATCATTTATTAATTTATTTTCATAAACTTTGTGTCCATCATCAGATATAGCTGCAATAGTTTGCGATTCTGCCCGCTTCTTCATGTGATAGGCTAGGCATTTTCCTGGTTTATCTCCATGCTCATAGAACCTCTGCTTGGTAAATCTTATTTTCCTCTCTGCATCTCTAGTTAGAAGACAATTTAAAGCTGATCTAATTGAGGTAATTTCTTGCCATAATTTTGATGAAGGGGAGGAAACATATATCCTTTCCTTATCTATCAATTCAAGTTCGAGAGATTTTTGCTTCTCCAGTCTTTGGTGTTTCTTTGTAGCAGTATATGATATAATCAAACCCCTAACATATGCTTTAAAAGTTTCCCATAAAATAGACATGTTATTAGCAGAGGGGGTGTTAATTGACAAAAATGCTCTAACTTCTGAGGAGAAATAGGATACAAATGTCTCATCTTTCAGTACAGAAGTGTTAAGTCTCCAATAACGAGACTGGTGTGAGGGAGATCTGAGGTTCATGTCCAAGATCACTCTAGCATGGTCGGAGATAAGAATACTGGTAATTTCACAGGAAAGAATTAAATGCAAATCAGTTCTGGGCAGGAAAAAATAATCTATTCTCGTTTGGCATTTGTGTGGGCTAGAGGAGAAAGTGTACTGTTTATCTGATGGATGAACACATCTCCAAGCATCTACCAAACCAAACTCATCACACAGAGCCTGAAATGCATTGGCTTGATGGGAGGGGAGTATTGTACTATGTGGAAATCTATCAATAAGTGGATTAAAAATTAAATTTAGGTCCCCGCCTACAATAACTGTTGAGTTAGAAAGAATCTGTGCTAACTAGAAATATTTTGGTAAGAAAATTGGTTGGGTGGGCAGGAGGAAAATAAACATTCATTAAAATATTTTCACCTTGTAAAGTTCCTTTTACTATTACATAGCGACCTTTGTGATCTGTAATACAATTGGACATTTTGAAAGGCAATGTTTTCTTTATAAGCACATCAACTCCCCTACTTCTAGTTGTGAAAGATGAGAAAAACACCTGTATAATCTTTGTTGTAATTTTGAATGCTCAGTGTCATTGAGATGTGTCTCTTGCAAGAAAGCAATGTCTATCCCATCCTTTTTCAGACAATATTTTCCTACGCTTAATGGGACTGTGACACCTCGTACATTCCAACTACACAATCGCAATTTACCCACTGAAATTAACAAAGAAATATGTTAAACATAGATACATAGGATCCCACCACACTTCCAATAAAACATATATAAGCCAAGCTGTGTCAATGCTAAACAAAGATAAAACAACAGAACACAATAAAATAAAACACAAATTAAGAAACATAGTAGTCTTAGAGTAACATCCTACAGAACAAGTAGGAACCGAAACCGACCTTGGCCTGCTAGCAAATTTACCAACAGGTACCTGCATCTAGCACACGCCTATTCATAGAGACAAGCACAGTGCGCCAGGCACCAAGTGAAAAATAACAGTTTCACCTGAATATCGAGAGAATGAGAGAGAACAATGCAGAAGTCACAAACGCCCACAATGGGCAAATACTCACGTCTTTAACATAGTCAAGGGCAATCCGTCGGAAAGAAAAGAGATGAAAAATAAAACTCAAATCTCTATATGGCACTCAGCTCTCTAGGGCAATGATTCCACATAAGCAGCAGCTGCTTCAGGTGTGTCAAATCTTTTCTCTGCGCCGTTAGTGGTGATCCTCAGCATTGCGGGAAACATGAGCGCGTAGTCCACATTCTTACTTCTCAGCCGAGCTTTCACTTCATCAAACGCCTTCTGTTTCTTGATGACAGCAGCGGAGTAGTCGTTGAAGAAGAAAATGCGAGGCTGCTGGTCTGCGGGGTGGGTCAGGTCCGCTGCAAGGCGCCGAGCCGCTGCCATCATCCACTGCTTATTGGTGAAGTTATGGAACCTCAGGATAATGGCTCTCGTGCGTGGAGTGGGACCCACCAGCTGCTGCTGCACAATAGAGCGATGAGCGCGATCCAACTTGATCTTCCCTGCCTTGGTTGTGAGCTTGAGGTAAGTGGGAAGCCAGCTTTCCATGAAAGTAATGGGATCGCTTCCCTCCGTGCCCCGATCATGTGGAGATTATTTCTGCGGCTATAGTTTTCCAGATAGTCCAAATGATCCGTTAGGTCACTAACTTGCTTCTCAAGTTTTGTCACTTTAGCCTGTAAGACCATTGTAGTGTCTTCCACGTCTGAGATTCTGCTTTCAGCTGCACTGACTCGTGCTCCCAGTGTCTGAATCTGGGCTGTTTATTCATGAATAGCAGCGAGCACAGTACCTATTTTGTCATCAAATGCCTTCGTGACATCCCTTGTCATTCTGCTTAAAACAAGAAGGATAGTCTGGTCCACTTCATCAGTCTCCTCAGCCATGTCATCATTTTCGGACCCCGCAGATGGTTCGCGTGCGACAGGCTGTGATGGCTCTACCACGTCAGGCTCATTAGCATCGCTAGCATGTTTTCCAGCGGTGGATTTCTTATACGCCTTACTTTTTGAACCCGGCATTTTCGAAAAATAGTGATCCAAGCTCATCATACAGTGAATCACACTCAAAAAAGACAAGTTCTACCAGGTGAACACGTAATGTAGACAGATATTTCAGACAGTTTCACTGGAGCCTCGCAACACAAGTACTCACGCTACGACGCCATCTTGAACCCCCTCGTCTATTCACTTCTAAGCTCACACAGTGTGTGGACTCATTTGTCTCTTATGCTCGCCTGGCTCCAAAGCGGCAACCCACAACTTCTACATTGGTGCCCCACCATGTGAGCTGTGAACCTCTACAACTTCACAGCCATCCTGAGCACTTTGCTGACAAATGTGTCGTCATTTCAGCCACGCTCAACATCCTCGAGAGTGCAATGTAGCATTTGTGCACAAATCCATGCACCCACAAAGGCCGCTCGAGTGGTGCTTGACATTTGTGAGAGCGCTGCGTGGCATTCGAACAGCACTCATGGGATATGTATGCGGATATTTTATCCAAAAGTCCATGTGATATTTTACCCACATTCAGGCTACATGCACTAATGTGTTTTTAGTACCAACACAGTGAGACACCAACTGAGAATTGTCACTGATTCACATGCCTTGTCACAAATTTGCAACTCCAACTACTCTCCAATAGTCACAGCCCAATGAGATAAGGCCAATTACATTATTATTATTCCTTTTGTCAGATTCAAGTTATTTCAGTGACCATTGTGGATTTTTCTTTCTTTAACAGAAGGGTACCAAAAATTTTTTCCACGTGTGTAAGGTTGGGTTAGGCAGGTCTTTCACTGCTAACCCTAACCCTAAACTGAATTGTGGCTGTCACAATTCAGTTTCAGGTGCTTTCAAGGGGATCAAGACTTTGGTATCCTAGAACAGGGTATAGAAGCTCATTAACTAGACAACAGACTGCTGCTGTCATTGCTTGTTCATGTGTGGTTGTTTGTCCTGGTATGTTGCATTGTTGGGGTTCCGTCTCCTTGGTGTCTCACTTTTCATCACTTCACAGTGATGACTGTCACCACGTGTCTTTCTTTCTTGTCTGTCTTCATGTTGTTTTGATGGTCAGCCCTGTCTGACAGAAGTTATCTGTTAGCTTTAAATAAAATGTTATAGGCTGATCAGGAAGAGCAGATGAAGGTCACACACACCACATTCACTCATGCACTACAACCCCTGGTAAAAATTATGGAATCACCAGCCTCGGAGGATGTTCATTCAGTTGTTTAATTTTGTAGAAAAAAAGCAGATCACAGACATGACACAAAACTAAAGTCATTTCAAATGGCAACTTTCTGGCTTTAACAAACACTATAAGAAATCAGGAAAAATAATTGTGGCAGTCAGTAACGGTTACTTTTTAGACCAATCAGAGGGGAAAAAATATGGAATCACTCAATTCTGAGGAAAAAATTATGGAATCATGAAAAACAAAGGAACGCTCCAACACATCACTAGTATTTTGTTGCACCACCTCTGGCTTTTATAACAGCTTGCAGTCTCTGAGGCATGGACTTAATGAGTGACAAACAGTACTCTTCATCAATCTGGCTCCAACTTTCTCTGATTGCTGTTGCCAGATCAGCTTTGCAGGTTGGAGCCTTGTCATGGACCATTTTCTTCAACTTCCACCAAAGATTTTCAATTGGATTAAGATCCGGACTATTTGCAGGCCATGACATTGACCCTATGTGTCTTTTTGCAAGGAATGTTTTCACAGTTTTTGCTCTATGGCAAGATGCATTATCATCTTGAAAAATGATTTCATCATCCCCAAATATCCTTTCAATTGATGGGATAAGAAAAGTGTCCAAAATATCAACGTAAACTTGTGCATTTATTGATGATGTAATGACAGCCATCTCCCCAGTGCCTTTACCTGACATGCAGCCCCATATCATCAATGACTGTGGAAATTTACATGTTCTCTTCAGGCAGTCATCTTTATAAATCTCATTGGAACGGCACCAAACAAAAGTTCCAACATCATCACCTCGCCCAATGCAGATTCCAGATTCATCACTGAATATGACTTTCATCCAGTCCACGATTGCTTTTCCTTAGCCCGTTGTAACCTTGTTTTTTTCTGTTTAGGTGTTAATGATGGCTTTCGTTTAGCTTTTCTGTATGTAAATCCCATTTCCTTTAGGCAGTTTCTTACAGTTCGGTCACAGACGTTGACTCCAGTTTCCTCCCATTCGTTCATTTGTTTTGTTGTGCATTTTCGATTTTTGAGACATATTGATTTTTTTCTGTCTTGATGCTTTGATGTCTTCCTTGGTCTACCAGTATGTTTGCCTTTAGCAACCTTCCCATGTTGTTTGTATTTGGTCCAGAGTTTAGACACAGCTGACTGTGAACAACCAACATCTTTTGCAACATTGCGTGATGATTTACCCTCTTTTAAGAGTTTGATAATCCTCTCCTTTATTTCAATTGACAAATCTCGTGTTGGAGCCATGATTCATGTCAGTCCACTTGGTGCAGCAGCTCTCCAAGGTGTGATCACTCCTTTTTAGATGCAAACTAACGAGCAGATCTGATTTGATGCAGGTGTTAGTTTTGGGGATGAAAATTTACAGGGTGATTCCATAATTTATTCATCAGAATTGAGTGAGTCCATATTTTTTTCCCTCTGCTTGGTCTAAAAAAGTAACCGTTACTGACTGCCACAATTTTTTTTCTTGATTTCTTATAGTGTTTCTTAAAGCCAGAAAGTTGCCATTTGAAATGACTTTAGTTTTGTGTCATGTCTGTGAGCTGCTTTTTTTCTACAAAATTAAACAACTGAATGAACATCCTCCGAGGCCGGTGATTCCATAATTATTGCCAGGGGTTGCACATGCTATCTGTCTTGCAAGAACAAACTGCATATATGTGTATATATGTATATAAATGGTTCTGCCAGTTTGACATTTAGCATTACTATATATGCAGACAGGGGAAAAAACAAACAAACTGCACTCCAGTCATCATCTATCTCAGCGACACCAGGCGTCAGACAGGGACCAGCGTGTGGCAGTGGGGTCTATGACTGTGCACCACAAAGAGAGCCTGCAACATGTCTGCGGGTGGTTGTTGTGGTGATAAGCTGATGCTGGTTGATAAATATGAAGTCCGTCTTACAGTGACACTGCATTTCTCCACGCTGAGAGCCGTGTGGGGTAGCAGAAAGACATTTGACTGATGTGTGTGAGATCCCTGCTTTCTTACTGGGGGGCCATGTGGAAAACTTCCCAGAACTCACACGGTGCAAAAACATGCAGCATTCAGCTTCTATGATTAAAACCACTTTCCAGTAAGATGCTGGTTTTACTTCATCATCTTTCAACATTGCAGCAATGTTGCTGGGAGTTGGCAGAGTGACACTACGGTGGCGTCACTTTCTAACCTCATCATGACTAAAACGTGATGCTGGAACAAGGTGGAATTGTTTGCTGGGAAGCTGCTCTTTTGCTGATTTCCAGCTTCTACTCTGAGGTTTCTGCTCTGTGGGGGATGTTGGTGCGTCTTTTCTGCTCCGTGGGGGACGTTGGCCAGTGTTTGTTCAGCTCTTTGCCATTCTTGTGGAACTCAGACTCACACTGAGCGGCTCTCCCACATGTGCAAATGTTTCCTGTTTACACAATAATGACTTCATTTCCTGTCAGTTCTGGCAGAAATTAAGGGCTGTAGCAGCCGGCAGCCTTCTGACGTGGAGCTGGGATGGATGCTGAGAGTTGGATCGGTGTACGAGATCTTTTGCTTTCATTTAGTCATTACTGATGACTCCTCCATCAATAATGACTAATAACTGGGGTTTGTGTCAGGAAATGTATCTTAATTATGGTCATGGTGAGTTGACCCCCGTTGGCTTCAAGGAGGTGCTGCAACTCTCGAAAAGGAATGAAAGTATGTAACATGACACTCCCTTCCTGTATTGAACACAATACCACTACAAAAGCTAAAGAAGACTCTGTGGTGACATGAGCAATACCACTTCAGCAATGGGACCTGAGAAAGTCTTGGAGGTTACTCCTTTGATGACCTTGACCTCGAGATTCCTGACCTTTCTGCTTTGATGCCATTGGACACTGGTTTCTCTTCACCTGGGTCTCAGAAAAAAGTATGAGGTCTCTTACTTTGATGTTGGGATGACTTTTGTGCCACTTTACATAGTCACAGAAAGCACTATAGCCACGTGATGGACACTTATCCACTGCTGGCAGCAGACGTCTGCATCTACAGAGCTCCCAGAAGCAGGGTGCTGACTGCAAACCTTCTGGGTACGGATCATGATTGGAATAAGAAGTGATGGAGCACCAGCATCCATTGTGATGGCTGTCAATGTCTGGCAGTGATTTGCAATTATTTCTGTTGTAAGTGTAGACAGAAACTCCTGGGCAGGATGAGACAGTGGAATCTGTGACAGTATGGAATCCAGATTCCTCCTAGATTCCACGTCACCTGTCTGAGCACAGTTAAAGAGCCATGTACAGCCTTCTTTGCTGAGAAACCCGGACACACTGGACTCTTTCAAATCTTTGCATTCTGCCTTGAAACTTGAGTGGATAAGCATGACAAGACCTCTGAGAGCAAAGAATTAACCACGGTCTTGAGGAGCTCTATATGAAGAGTGCGCACAATGAGGCGGGTGAAGACCTCCTGTTGCTGATGGGTCCCTTGGGTACAGTTGGAAAAGAGTCTCTGTGCTGAGCCCATCTGTTTTAGCTCACAGCTTGTTACACTGCTGGAAAAGTGCCACCCTGCCGTCCATTTATAGTGCAGGTTTCCTTTAACTCAAGCTCCACTGCCTTAATTTTTTTTTTTCGGACCCGTGTTAAACAATATTCCTCAGTCTGCTGAGTGGAGGAGATGAAGGAAATGGAATGTGACAGCAAAGTCCTGTGCTGTATATAAGGCAGCAGCAGGACTGCATCAGTCCACAGTCTGAGTCCACACGGTCTGGGATAAAACGCTCACAGTCCAGGCGCTCCGGGTCCAGACGCTCCAGGTCCACTTTGACAGCATCATGCAACTCTTGGCTCTCTTGTGTACAGTGGGTTTGCTGCTGGAAGAAGTGCACACATGGGGCTTCAGAAATGGAATATTTCATAATTCTATATGGCTGGGTAAGTAAGTTACATTTTATTTCATACGTAATCTTTTTATTAAGATTGAGACTGCCACTCTGTGTGTTAAAGACAAATAATAATGGTGTGAATTAACACATAACACACTCGGGTCCATAAGTATTCGGACAGTGATCTGGTCACCACCGCACTGGATTTGAAATGAAACAATCCAGATGTTCTTGTGTTGACTTTCAACTTCAGTTCACAAATATTTACATTATCCATTTAGGAATTGCACACCCTTTTATACAACCCCAATTCCAATGAAGTTTGGAAGATGTGTGAAATGTAAATAAAAACAGAATACAATGATTTACAAATCCTCTTCAACCTACATTCAATAGAATACACCACAAAGACAAGATATTTAATGTTCAAACTGAACTTTTTTGTTTTTGTGCAAATATTTGCTAATTTTGAAATGGATGCCTGCAACACATTTCAAAAAAGCTGGGACAGGGCAACAAAAGACTGGGAAAGTTGACGAATGCTCAAAGAACACCTGTTTAGAACATTCCATAGGTGAACAGGTTAATTGGAAAAAGTTGAGTGTCATGATTGGGTATAAAAGGAGCATCCCCAAAAGGCTCAGCCATTCACAAGCAAAGATGGGGCAAGGATCACCACTTTGTGAACAACTGCATGAAAAAATAGTTCAACAATTTAAAAGCAATGTTTCTCAACATTCCATTGCAAAGAATTTAGGGATTCCATCATCTACAGTCCATAATATAATCAGAAGATTCAGAGAATCTGGAGAACTTTCTACACGTAAGCAGCAAGGCCAAAAACCAATATTGAATGCCCGTGACTCTCGACCCCTCAGGAGGCACTGCATTAAAAAATCATTGTGTAAAGGATCTTACCGCGTGAGCTCAGGAACACTTCAGAAAATCATTGTCAGTTAACACAGTTCATCACTACATCTACAAGTGCAAGTTAAAACTCTACCATGCAAAGTGAAAGCCAAACATCAACAACATCCAGAAACGCCGCCGCCTTCTCTGGGCCCGAGCTCATTTAAAATGGACACATGCAAAGTGGAAAAGTGTGCTGTGGACTAATGAGTCCACATTTCAAATTGTTTTTGGAAATCATGGACGTTGTATCCTCCGGACAAAAGAGGAAAAAGACCATCCAGATTGTTACCAGCGCAAAGTTCAAAAGCCAGCATCTGTGATGGTATGGGGGTGTGTTAGTGCCCATGGCATGGACAACTTAAACATCTGTGATGGCACCATCAATGCTGAAAGGTACATCCAGGTTTTGGGGCAACACATGCTGCCATCCAAGCAACGTCTTTTTCAGGGACGTCCCTGCTTATTTCAGCAAGACAATGCCAAGCCACATTCTGCACGTGTTACAACAGCGTGGCTTCGTAGTAAAAGAGTGTGGGTACTAGACTGGCCTGCCTGCAGTCCAGACCTGTCGCCCATTAAAAATGTGTGGCACATTATGAAGCGCAAAATACGACAATAGAGACCCCGGACTGTTGAACAACTGAAGACGTACATCAAGCAAGAATGGGAAAGAATTCCACCTACAAAGCTTCAACAATTAGTGTCCTCAGTTCCCAAATGCTTATTGAGTGTTGTTAGAAGGAAAGGTGATGTAACAAAGTGGGAAACATACCACTGTCCCAGCTTTTTTGAAACGTGTTGCAGGCATCCATTTCAAAATGAGCAAATATTTGCACAAAAACAATAACGTTTATCAGTTTGAACATTAAATATCTTGTCTTTGTGGTGTATTCAATTGAATATAGGTTAAAGAGGATTTGAAAATCATTGTATTCTGTTTTTATTTACATTTTACACAACGTCCCAACTTCATTGGAATTGGGGTTGTACATACATACCTCACCACATAGGCTTAGAAGCCATTTCCTTCTATCTTGCTAAACGTCCTACTGATGTGTTGCCGCCTTCAGAATTTCATATTAATTTGGTTGAGATCGTTCTGTCTAATCATCTTTTCAAACATTTTGGTAAATATTATTTACAACTACAGGGGACTGCTATGCATCGTATGCCTGTTTGGTGATGGGTTTTTGGGGAAAGAAACACATCTTCAGTATTGAAAATAACCCCTTCCAATCAAAAATATCTTTATGGCATAGGTATATTGATGATGTCCTCTTAATTTGGAGGGGCACATTTGATGAGTTACACCCATTTCTGAATTATGTTAATTCCACCACAGATTATCTTTTTTTTCAGTATGAATTATAATTTTCATTCCATTGACTTCTTAGATCTCACCATTTATAAGAATGGTAATAATTCTTTGCAATCTACTATTTACCGTAAACCCCTTAGTAGAAACACTTTATTGAGAGCAGACAGTAATCATCTACCTCATTTAGTTTGTAACATACCAGTGGGTAGGTTTTTGCGAGTTAGAAGAAACTGTAGTACTATTACTTATTTTATGTCAAAAGCAGCTCTTTTAGCACATTGGTGTGAACAACGTGGTTATGATAAAACTGATATTGTCAAAGCATGGGACAGAGCTCTAAATACTGATCGTGCCTCTTTACTTAAAAAGAAATCTAAATCCTCTTCAACGTCTAAATAGTTTTTTCTACCTGCTATACCCCACATAATTTACAAATATTGGCATGTTCTTAAGAGTGATCCGACACTTAAAGACTTCTGTGCTGAGCCGCCCAAATTTATATTCAGACATGCCCGTAATATTCGTGATCGACTAGTTCATTCAGATATGACCACTCCTGTCTCCACGACTTGGTTCTCCAGTCCACTGAAAGGTTTCTTCAGATGCGGTAATTGTGCACAGTGTTCTAATTCCACAATGCAAAGTGCTTCTCTCATCCCCGTACTGGTAAGCAATATTCCATTTCTTCATTTATCAATTGCAACACTACACAAGTAGTATACCTTCTAAAATGTCCTTGTGGATTGGTATATATAGGCCAAAAAAGTGTGAACTCAAATTACAGATAGGTGAACATAAAACAGCAATCCGTATCCAGAATCTAACTTGCCATGCCATGGCGAGGCATTATAAACAGGCTGGTCATGGCTCTCCAGCATCTTTAAAATTCTGGGGGATTGAGAAAATTACAGTTCCACCCAGAGGAGGTGACATCATAAAAAACCTTTTATGTAGAGAAACATTTTGGATTTATACTTTGGGCACTTTGGAACCGTTTGGTTTGAATGAAGAATTGAACTTTACTTGTTTTCTTTAAAATTAATATTTATGTTTTTTACTCTGGGTTATTGTCATTTTGTTTGTTCTTTTTTAATTGGGAAGGTGTGTCTCTAATTATGAACTAATTATAAATTAAGTGAATTTTTCAAATTTCAATTTATTGTCATTTATATGGCACCAAATCACAACAGAGTTGCCTCAAGGTGCTTCACACTAGTAAGGTCTAACTTTACTAATCCCCAGAGCAACAGTGGTAAGGAAAAACTCCCTCTAAGGAAGAAACCTCAAGCAGACCGGACTCAAAGGGGTGACCCTCTGCTTGGGCCGTGATACAGACATAAATTACAAAACAATTCACAACACAAATATATAGGGAATGTTGTTGGCACACAGGACAGGAGGGTCTCCAGCACAAATACCACACCCATCTCTGGAAGGAGCTGCACCTTAAACAGAGAGAAAAAACAGAATCAGGCATCAGAAAGACAAGAAATACAGTATAATTTGTCAGCATTAAACAACAAGAAAAACAGGATACTAAGGTGATTGCCAGCCACTAGCCATAAGCTTCACAAAAGACCCAGACTTTCGGTAAAGTTGAGGCCGCGGCATGCTCCGTTTCCTAATTAAATGAATTAAAAGAGTAAAATGCGCAGAACTATACTATGCCAGTATGCTAGCCATATGAAAGGGAAAATAAGTGCGTCTTAAGTCTGGACTTGAAAGTCTCCACAGAATCTGACTTATTGACACGGGGAGATCATTCCACAGAACAGGGGCACGATAAGAGAAAGCTCTTTGACCCGCAGACTTCTTATTCACCTTAGGGACACAAAGTAGTCCTGCACCCTGAGAACGCAAAGCCCGGGCCAATACATAAGGTTTAATTAGGTCAGCTAGGTAGGGAGGTGCCAGTCCATGAATAATTTTATAGACTAGTAGCAGAAACTTAAAATCTGATCTCACTGGGACAGGAAGCCAATGAAGGGAGTACAAAATGGGTGTAATGTGGTTGAACTTTCTGCTTCGAGTCAAAAGTCTGGCTGCAGCATTTTGAACCAATTGAGAGACCTAATGTTAGACTGCGGTAAACCAGAAAATAGAACATTGCAGTAGTCCAATCTAGAAATTATAAATGCATGGAGCAGTGTCTCAGCATCAGCCATAGACAGGATGTGACAAATCTTCACTATATTTAGCAGGTGGAAGAAAGCAGTCCTAGTAATATTTCTAATGTGGAGATCAAAGGACAATGTAGGAACAAAAATTACCCCAAGGTTCCTCACTTTGTCAGTGTGATGTATGACACACGAGCCTAGGCTAAGCGATAACTGGTCAAATTGATGCCGATGTCTCACTGGACCAAGAACCGTCATTTCAGTCTTATCAGAATTTAAAAGTAGGAAGTTTCTAGACATCCAACTTCTCACTGATGCAAGGCAATCTTCTAAGGATTTTATGTTAATGAGATTACCAGCAGTTATCGGCATGTATAACTGGGTGTCATCAGCATAGCAATGAAAGGCAATCCCAAAAAGCCACAGTATATTCCCAAGGGGTGCTACATAAAGGGAAAAAATCAGGGGGCCTAAAACAGATCCCTGCGGAACCCCAAACTTCATATCCCTAAGATCAGAAGAAATGCCATTGTACAACACACAGTAAGAACAACTAGACATGTATGATGTCAACCATGCAAGGGCAGTTCCCGTAATCCCAAACTGATTCTCCAGTCTGTTGAGTAAAATATGATGATCCACAGTATCAAACGCAGCACTAAGATCCAACAGCACCAAGACTGTAGTGATGTCCGAGTCCATTGCTCGCAAAAGGTCATTTGCAACTTTAGTAAGTGCTGTCTCTATGAGTTATATTTTCTAAAAGCAGACTTCAATGGCTCAAAAAGATTATTATCAGTGAGGTAGTGCATGAGCTGTCGTGAAACCACTTTTTCCAGGATTTTAGAACAAAATGATAGATTTGATATCGGTCTATAATTTTTCAATACACTAGGTTCGAGATTGGATTTCTTAAGCAATGGTTTAATCACTGCAGACTTGAAACATTTAGGAACAGATCCAGAAGTTAATGAGAGATTTATAATTTCCAGCACAGTCGGCCCAAGAGTGGACCACTGGTCCTTAAACAGTTTTGTTGGTATAGGATCAAATAATAGTCCAGGAAACCTAGCAAAAAAAGGGGTCAACCTCAAACAAATTGCAAAATAATTTTCTGTATCACCACGACGTGCAGAAAGGCCTCAGAAAAGACATATTAAAAATCCTCTAAAATCTAAGTGGTGGAAAGGCTTCAAATCTGTGATTTTTCAAGATGGCCGCCAAAGTAAGCTTTAGGTTAATATGCATCAGCATACAGGAATGACTGCTATCAAAAGCGAAATTTAGAGGGACAATGAACTATATATATATATAAAATGATCTAATAAAATAAGATGGATGAATGGCACAGAAAAAGCCATATTTTATTTCAGCCTTAACTGTATTTTAAAATAATTTAACAAACAATGGCAATCAGAAATATACTGTTTATATACACTTGTACATATATATGAGTACAAAATTAACAAATTATACAAACAAAAAATACAATGAGAAGTTGAAACACTCAAGGTTTAGAACTAGGATTTTTTACTAAGCTAATGTTTAACTGGTTAAACTGTGGTTATTCTATAACTGCAGTATCTGTAACATTATTATTATCATAGCGCTGGACACATGCTGCTGTACAGTAATATACAATGTTTTCCCATAGATCACCCATCAGAAGTGTCAGAATCATTGTCAAATACTTGGCTTGTGTTCCTGCACACACCATGGCACTGGCCACATGCTGGTGAACATTCCATATCCTGTTTCCTGCAGGCACACCTCCTTGTAGAACACTGTTGAACAATTGCACCTCACCATTTCAAGTAGCTTAGATGGGGCAACTTCTCTATCTGAGAGAACAGGCATGCATTGTTCATTCCTCACTTCCCAACCCCACTCTTCTAGTTTCATTCTGTTGCCCAACCACTCTTGTACTTGGCAAAATATCCTCAGGCTATGAAACTGGGCAGCTGCTGCAGGGGTGGTGGCCAAGTGGTTAATGCGCTTGGTTTCAGTTCAGAAGGTTCTGGGTTCAAATCCCACCCCTGTCACATTTCTCCATGTAATGTTGAGTTGCGTCAGGAAGGGCATCCGGCGTAAAACTTGTGCCAATTCAACATGCAGATCCACCTTGGATTTGCTGTGGCGACCCCAAGTGCAAACAAGGGAGCAGCCGAAGGGACTTACTTACTATGAAACTGGGCAGCTGCTGATGTAGGTGGAAGCACCTGGGGGTCTACAAATGCTTTGCTAACAACAACCTTTTTGTGAAAGTTCTTGAATCGAAGTTTGTCCAGAGACTCTCCTGTAGTACCCTTGTACAGGCAGACTAGAGCAGTCTCTCCAGCAGCTATGACCTCCTCTCTTGTGCTCTCTGGATTGTTGAAGACTTCAGCCTGAGCTTTGAGAAGTGCATTGCCTGAAATCTTTCAGACCCCAGTATTGAGTTTTGAATACTGTATTCCCTGACAGGTGTCAGCACAAAGTCTTTCTTCTTACCACCACGTCTATCCCCTGTCCCACAACAGATGCAGTGGCTTTTGTAATCAAAAATCTTTCCAGTAGATCTCAGTGTGCGTGCCCCATCCTCAGAAGATTCGTTTGCTCTTTTTCTGTTATGGGCTTCAATACTGAATGACCTACAATGGTCCTTGCGGCATTGGGTGTGTACTTTTTGTGCAGGCACCACATTTGTTACTACTGCTCTTGCTTCACTTGCTTTCTGGATACCTTCACATCCCTTTGGTGTAAGTGTTGCACTTTCTTCACCTTCTAGGACAGGCCTGCTACAAAGGGCACATTTGGAAACATCCATATTCGGTATTACCTGAAAGACAAAATAAGGTCACACCTCCACCAAGCATATGTACAAGCCAAACAATCAAAACATTGACATACTTACACTGAAGACCTCAAACACTTTTTGTTCTAAACTACTTGCTGCAGGACACTAGGATACATAATTCTGTACCTTTAATACCATCTGAAACAAAATGACATGGTCATACCACCACCAAGTACAAGCGCAAGCATATATACAAGCTTTATACAACAGAAATATCTACATGCAAATATAATTATGGTCACAAGTTAACACATCATACCAGAAAACCTATGACCTAGACACCAAGATCATTTCTGTATGTATCCCGCACATAAATTCTACACGCGTTTACAAAATAATAGCCACTTTTAGCTTTATGAGTGGCCATTTTAAAAATAAAAGATGGCTGCTACCCTGGATGGATTTTAGTTATTAATGGATACCCAATACATGAAAACATAATTATAGACACCAAAATAACTACCATTCATAGTTTTAAAAATTATATTCGGCTTATATTGTAATTTGGTGGCAATTTTTTTTTAAATCTTAAATTTGACACCCTTCCACCACTTGGATTTTAGAGGATTTTTAGTATGTTGTTTCTATGGTCCTTCTGAAGTATTGGTGAAAAATAAATTCTTTTGAAATTTGTTTGAGGTCAAACCTTTTTCCTGGACTATAAGCAGGTTGTGCTTTTTGTAGACATCACAAGCTTCGTCAGCATGCCTAGCGAGATACCATCAAAATCTGTAAATCTGGGTAACACCTCAGTGGGACCATCTACCTCCATAGCAGGATGCGGTGGTTGGACCAAGGCCTGCTGAGATATGCTCAACCTAATATCCTCAATTTTTTCTCGAAATACGAGGGCTGTCCATAAAGTATAGGTCCTTTTTATTTTTTTCAAAAACGATATTCATTCATTCATATGTTTTTACGTCAGACATGCTTGAACCCTCGTGCGCATGCGTGAGTTTTTCCATGCCTGTCAGTGACGTTATTCGCCTGTGAGCACTCCTTGTGGGAGGAGTCGTCCAGCCCCTCGTCGGAATTCCTTTGTCTGAGAAGTTGCTGAGAGACTGGCGCTTTGTTTGATCAAAATTTTTTCTAAACCTGTGAGACACATCGAAGTGGACACAGTTCGAAAAATTAAGCTGGTTTTCGGTGAAAATTTTAACGGCTGATGAGAGATTTTGAGGTGATACTGTCGCTTTAAGGACTTCCCACGGAGCGAGACATCGTGCAACACTCCCAGGCGCCGTCGTCCGCCTGTTTCAAGCTGAAAACCTCCACATTTCAGACTCTATTGATCCAGGACGTCGTGAGAGAACAGAGAAGTTTCAGAAGAAGTTGGTTTCAGCATTTTATCCGGATATTCCACTGTTAAAGGAGATTTTTTTAATGAAAGACGTGCGGATGGATTGCAGCGTCGGCTCGCAGCCGTCGCGACGCTCCGCCACAGGAAAAACACCTCCGTTGGAAGCCTTAAGGACAAGTTGGAACATGTCCAGCTGTTAAACAATTTCTCATATACTCACTCCACTGAAAGCCATCAAAAGCCGCCTGGATTTTACAAATGGTTATCAACACGGAGGTGTTTTTCCTGTGCCGCCGCACCGCGCCGGCTGCGTCCCGATGCGCGGACCCGTCCACACGTCTTTCATTAAAAAAATCTCCTTTAACAGTGGAATATCCGGATAAAATGCTGAAACTGACTTCTTCTGAAACTTCTCTGTTCTCTCACGACGTCCTGGATCAATAGAGCCTGAAATGTGGAGGTTTTCAGCTTGAAACAGACTGACGACGGCGCCTGGGACCGCTGCGCGACGTCTTGCTCCATGGGAAGTCCTTAAAGCGACAGTATCACCTCAAAATCTCTCATCAGCCGTTAAAATTTTCACCGAAAACCAGCTTAATTTTTCGAACCCTGTCCACTTCGATGTGTCTTACAGGTTTAGAAAAAATTTTGATCAAACAAAGCGCCGGTCTCTCAGCAACTTCTCAGACAAAGGAATTCCGACGAGGGGCTGGACGACTCCTCCCACAAGGAGTGCTCACAGGCGAATGACGTCACCGACAGGCGTGGAAAAACTCATGCATGCGCACGAGGGTTCAAGCATGTCTGACGTAAAAACATATGAATGAAATCCATATCGTTTTTGAAAAAAATAAAAAGGACCTATACTTTATGGACAGCCCTCGTAGTCCAAGAAGTCCTGTGCTGAAAAGGGAGAGTGAATAACAGGTGGCCTTCTATGAATGAGAAAAGCTACAGTTTCAAACAAAAACTTTAAGTTATGCTTGTTTTTATTGATCAAATCAGAATAATAGGCCCGCTATGTAGCCAGGAGTGCATGCTTATAAGCTAAGATAGCATCACGCTAGGGCTGCAGCTATCGATTATTTTAGTAACCGAGTATTCTGTCGATTATTCTGGCGATTAATCGAGTAATTGGATAAAAAGTACTTCTGCGTTTTTAAGCAATATCAATAGTCCAGGGCTCTCCCTAAGCAATGGCACAATGTCACTGGGCCAAAGTGTTGGCATTTTGCTGTAATGGCAATGGGATGTGGCTTTCTGTTTTGTTTTCTCCAACTTGTAAAATTTAACCATTTTTAAGTTTGTTTTTGTTATAATAGCCCCTCCCCACGTAGAGCAGACCGTGTGTTTTTAAAAAATAGACAACCACACTGCTTCGCTTTAAATGCACAGTAAGTCTATGTCAGATGATCAGCATGGACCATCTTTCTCTTAAAAGGCTTTATTTTACTCTATGTGTCACGTTGGAAAGCGGGAGCTATTGTTGCTAATTTCATTAGCTGTTATGCTCCAGTCTTCTTCTGTTTTTTTCTGCGGACATTGCAGCGCCACACACAGGCCTGGCATATGTACTACAATGTTAAACAAAGCTTTTTTTGTAATCAAATTATTCGACTTACTCGACTAATCGTTTCAGCCCTACATCACGCCATGCAAGGTGGAACGCCTCTAATTTGGAACTACGCCATTTCCGTTCCATACCTCTAGCCGTCTGCCTAAGATCACGCAAGTAACCATTCAACCAAGGCGACTGTGCCTTGGGAAGGTGCGGCCTTATCCAGTGTAGCCCTGAGCACTGAATTCAAGCCATCTGCAAGACTATCCACTGATTGACCATTCTCCAGATAAGGTGCGCACCTTATCTGGACTTTTCATTAAAAAACAATGCACTGTGGTCTTGTCTAATCTAGTCATCAACAGAAAATAAACGGGAGATATTTTTATTTTGGCGTGACATTTCTTACTTGAGTGTGAGAGCGTGAGATTGATGCTGAAAGTGTGAGTCTCACGCCAGAAGCATGAGAGTTGGCAACCGTGGATTTAAAAGACATTTAGCAGACGTTAGCGTTCAATCTCTTCAGTTTAGTTTTTGAGTGGCGAGGGCGACAGCCAATCAGAGTAGAGCTGCATCGTGATGTCACAGTCTAGCTGCAAACTCAGGTTTTTTACTTAAACTGCAAATTATAAAAAACACAATGCTCCTACAGCTGAGGGTATTTAGCATTGCCTTATTTTTTATTTGTTCAGGGCTTTTTAAAACAATTTTATTTAATAACATTTTCATTTTATGTAACCAAAAAACAAAAAGGCACACACAACCCCCCCACCCCCACCCCTCCAAACACACACACACACACACACACACACACACACACACACACACACACACACACACACACACACACACACACACACACACACACACACACACACACACAAATTGTATAAACATATGACACATCAGCGCAAACACAAGAAACAAAATTAAATAAAGCATTAGCATAATAAATAAAGACTAGATTTAAGGGACTGTATAGGGTTGGCTCGTGATGGTAATAAGCCTCTTTCAGCCCCCGGGGCGTCGGTTACGACACAGTAACAGGAGATAGTGGTTCAGTTTGGGGAGTTTACTGAATAGTTGCTGGCACAGGCGAGTTAGAGGCATAAAAGGGTATCTGGGGCAGTGTGCGAGCGTGTGTGTGTGTGGTTCTAAGGACAGAACAGAAAATAACAATAATGAATATAACAGATTCCACAGTCATATAGTATGTAATGCTGTTGCATTTACTCCTCGGGTTAACATAACATGGAATCAAAACTCAATAATCTAAACTAGTGTAGCCATCCCACTGAGGGTTCTTGGCGTGCAATATTAAAAAGAATACAGGACGACTGTGGACCATTCGAGCAAAGCAACAGCGTGGCTCCTTTATGCGCGTTCCCGTACGCATACACTCTCTCGCACAAGCACACGCACATGCACACACACACACACACACACACACACACACAAGCGGGAGCCTGTCGCTCCGCACCTTCTGTTGCAACACAACAGTGCCAAAATGAACCCTGTGCACCTCACAGTAAAGCAAAGACATCAGAAAGTCTGTTACACTGGTGCAATAGCTGAACATTAAACCCCAATCAGCTATTTCAGCATCCTTACAAACTACAACTGATGTAAACAATAAACCATGAAGAAAAAGTGATCTCCGCGGCCTTAAACAGTATTAACGAGCTTAATCAACATAGATTACAACATTACAATTACAACATAGATAGGGATACAGATCACAATTTATCAATCCTTGAAAGTAACAACTGTGATTATTATACTGAGAAGCAGTTTATGAATAAGATAATGATGAAGGGTAACCTATCCATTATTCACTTTAATAGAAGTTTAAATTGTAATTTATCTAAAAAGAAGATTACTTAAAACAGTTTAAAGACAATTTTACTATAATTGCTGTGTCTGAAACCTGGATTAGATGAATTTCAGATTGAAGGATATGATTTATATAATGTAAATAGAAAAAAATAAAAGAGGTGGGGGGGGGGGGGTAGCTTTGTATATCAACTCATCCGTGAGGTGCAAAGTCGTTAGCAATATGACATCAGTGGTTGATAATATAATGGAGAATATAACTGTGGAAATAGTAAATGAGAAATCAAAAATGTACTTGTGAGCTGTGTCTATAGAGCACCAGGAACTAATGTAGAGTCATTCACTGACATTATAACACCAGAATTGGGATGGAATATTTGTAAATGATGTAAATGAAGTATATGATGCATTTATGAAAATTTTCACAATGTTGTATCATAAAAACTGTAAACTGATGAATTTTGCCAGGAGGGATGCTGTCGACAAACCATGGATGACTAAAGGGTTAAGAAATGCCTGCAAAAAGAAAAATAATTTATATAAATGTTACTTAAAATCAAGGTCACGAGATGATGAGGTTAGATATAAGAGGTATAAAAATAAACTAGTAGAGATAATAAAAAAGCACAAAAAGGAATATTATGGTAAATTACTTGATAAAAATAGGAAAAAACAAGAGCTACATGGAGAGTAATCAATAATGTAATAAAACATCACAAAGAGAAACCAATGATTCCAAATTATTTTGTGAAAGAAAATGTATGCATACAAGATAAGACAAAAAATAGTGAATAGTTTTAATAATTTTTTTTGTAAGGGTGGGCCCAAATTTAGTGACTAATATTCCAAAAACAAAGGGTGATAATGCAGTTGGAAGTCTAATATGGACAATGTGAACAGCATCTTTCTTGGCAATGTTGAAGAGGAAGAAATCCTGAACATTATAGGAGGTTGTGTAAGCAAGAGATCAACAGACTGTCATGATCTCTAGACATGTTTCTAATTAAGAACATTATTGAATCAGTTATTGTACCATTTACTTATATTTCAGATTTGTAATCTGTCATTTTCAACGGGAACTTTTCCTGATAGCATGAAAACAGCTAAGGTAATTCCACTATATAAAAGTGGGGATAAACATGTTTTTCTAATTACAGATCAGTTTCCTTGCTTCCACAATTTTCCAAGATATTAGAGAAATTATTTGTAAATCGATTGGATAAGTTCCTTGATAAATATAACATTCTAAGTAATAGTCAGTATGGTTTTCGAACTAGTCACTCTACACCCATGGCAATTATGGAACTAACTGAAGAAATATGCACTGCAATAGACAATAAGAATTTTTTGTGAGCATTTTTGTGGAATTCAAAAAAGCTTTTGATACCATTGACCATAACTATACTTCTTCAAAAATTAAACAAATATGGAGTCAGAGGGGTTGCTCATAAATGGGTATCAAGCTATCTAGTCAACAGAAAACAGTTTGTACAGGTAAACGAGGTAAGATCTGGATTATTAAGTGTTACCTGTGGGGTACCTCAGGGGTCAGTCCTTGGACCAAAACCTTTTACACTGTATGTCAATGATATTGTTAATGTATCTAAGATGTTACATTGTATTCTGTTTGCTGACGATACCACATTTTTCTGTTCTGGTAAAAATTTACATGTGTTGAGAGTAGTCAAAAAAGAATTCAAGGGAATAAAAACTTGGCTTGACATTAATAAATTATCGCTTAACTTTGACAAAACTAATTTCATGATATTTAGTAATAGAGAAAAAATTATGAATACCCCAATTATTACAGATGGTGTAGAAATTAAAAGAGTGATGGAAACAAAATTTCTGGTTGTCATGATTGATGAAAACCTGAGTTGCAAATCACATATTAACTATACAAAGAATAAATTATTAAAAATGACTGCTCTACTACACAAAGTAAAAGAGATGTTAGATGAGAAAGGACTATATATTATACTGTTCTATGATTGTTCCACACCTGTCCTACTGTATTGAAATATGGGGAAATGCCTGCAAAACATTCACACATTCACTTTTCATTTTACAGAAAAGAGCAATATGGATAATTAGTCGGAGGCATTATAGAGAACACATGAGTTCCAATATTCCTGCAGTTACATTTGTTGAAATTCCATGACCTGGTTGATTACACTATTCTCCAGACAATGTTTAAGGCTCACAAAAAAATACTACCAACTAACATCCAGAACAAATTTGAACAAGGACAAAGCCAGTACAACTTAAAAGGAACAGAGATATTTAACAAACCAAGATTCAGAACTAAACTGAAGGAACGTTGCTTTTCTATCAAGGGAGTCAGTTTATGGAATAATCTGAACAAGGAAATTAAAGAAGCTAAATCAAGCAATATATTTAAAAAGACAGTTAAAATTAATATGATTCAGAAATACGACCTGATGTAATAATGAAACCACATGTATATTTTTACTGTTTATTTTTCTTTTCCTTTTTTAGATATTCTGATTGTAATGTTAATAATGTGATTATTATTTAATTTGTAAATTAATCTTCTGTAAAAAGGGGTAGATAATATAAGTTTGCTTCTTTCTACCCCCTTTCATTCAGGTGTATTGTTACGTTTGTTATGTTTTCTTTTGGAATGATTTTTGGTTCTGTGGTTGGAACAGAATAAAAAAAAAAATTACACATCAAAGTGTCTGCCGCGACGGACCTGTCAATCAAACACACCGCACTAACAGCACGTTATATTCTCTGTAAACGGACCACAGACTCTCCGTGGGAATGACACACACACACACATTACTAAACTAAAAAATACACTTACTTTCAAAAATGACGCACACTGGAGGAGTTTTGGTGAAATAATAAATTGTCGGTACTTTACCTTTTTATCCCACAATGCAAACCATCGCTCTCTTAAGGTGGCACAGGTAAATATTGCACCTCCGCTCTTAAGGTGGACTACTGAGGCACACATAAACATTGAGGGCCTTTCTAACATGGTGTTAAAGATAAAGGGTTAAAACATCAAAAAGGAAAGACTGAACTAAAAACTGTGCATTGGGGAGAAAAATGACCTGCTTTGGCCACATGGTCATGCAGAAAATGTCTGATAATATTGATTGGTTTTTCTGTGCTGTCAAAATACTTTTGGGTAGCTACTGTCGTGTTCATTAATCATGGAGGACTGCCACGTTCTTTATCAATCGAGAAAATTTATTGAGGACTTATACGGATAAGAAACACAAATACTGATTACAGTGTTTAGAGCGTGCGCTTCTCATCTCTCTTCTTCCCTTCCGGCAAATAGAAGATTCAAATCCTGCTGCAATTTGATCCCTAGCCTTGTATATATCTGGGACCCCCCGCCCTTGGGATATCTATAGAATCAAACCAAATATTCGCAGGAGTTGTTCCAATTTCATCAGCTGTCTCCCTGATATACCCTGTGTCTCTATGGGCCCTGTGATGGGGGAGCTGAATGCGAGTATCAGGTATTACAGTGTATGAAAATGGCTGTACCAAAACAACACACGCACAAGTACCCTGCCACCCTCTGGGTAAGGAAGCATGTAATTTACCACGTCCACATGCCCACCAAATGTCTGCCAGGGCTATACTCTGATCGACTGCCATAGTCAACTGAATCCCCGCCCATTAAGGTGAGTTATGGTCATCGGATATGTTATAGTTGTTCGGAAAGTGTAGTGACACGGACCCACAACAGGGGGCGTAAATGAACGGTCAATAGATGAGCCAAAAAGTAACAATTTAATGTTGTGAAATGTGCACAACGAAATACAGACAATCTCAGAATATAATTACAGTCAAATCACAAAGGTGACGTGTGGGCAGGCTCGAGGATAGAAGACGTCTGTCCTGAGAAGAGCCGGAATCACACGATTTCCGCCGCCTCCGAACCTGGTGAATACTGGAGCCGCCAAGTCCCGAATTCCCAGGTGATCACCGTCCCCGACTGTCGGATCTGGTATTGCTGGCGAGAACAAAGACAGTCAAGTGTAGGTGTGTGCACACCCAGTAACAATAACGGTGGGAATGCCACCTCCACCTCTCACTCAATATGTAGCAGAGTACCGCAGTGATCCCTCAGAGGAAAAGAGTGCCGTCCTGCACTCACTCAGCCTCCACAGGAAGAGGGACTGGTTCTCCTGCAAACACTCATAATATACAGCTTATTAGTAACACAAATGGCTGAGGATATTACCTCCAATGAAGTACGATATCTCGGCAACGAGGTGGAGATGACGTCTGGTCTTTATGGAGTGAGATGATGTTGAGTAGATGGGTGACAGCTGTCAAGAGATAATGAGTGACAGCTGTCACCCCCGGCTGTGTCCGTGGCGGCAGCGCCCTCTCGTGTCTGAAGCCCGCACTTCAGGCAGGGCGCCCACTGGTGGTGGGCCAGCAGTATCTCCTCTTCTGGCGGCCCACACACAACAGGACCCCCCCCTCAAAGGGCGCCTCCTGGCGCCCGACCAGGCTTGTTCGGGTGACGGTGGTAGAAGTCGGCCAGGAGGGCCGGATCCAGGATGAAGCTCCTCTTCACCCAGGAGCATTCTTCGGGTCCATACCCCTCGCAGTCCACCAAGTACTGGAACCCCCGGCCCATCCGACGGACGTCCAGGAGCCGGCGCACCGTCCAAGCCGGCTCCCCATCGATGATCCGAGCAGGAGTCGGTGCCGGTCCGGGAGCACAGAGGGGTGAGGTGTGGTGAGGCTTGATTCGTGACACGTGAAAAACCGGATGGATCCGCAGTGAAGCCGGGAGTTGGAGCTTCACTGTGGCAGGACTGAGGACTTTGAGGATCTTGAATGGTCCGATATATCTGTCTTGAAGTTTCGGGGAGTCCACCTGGAGGGGGATGTCCTTTGTGGAAAGCCACACCTCCTGCCCGGGCTGGTAAGCAGGCGCCGGGGATCGCCGGCGGTCTGCATGGGTCTTCGCCCTCGTCCGGGCCTTCAACAAGGCAGAACGGGCAGAGCGCCACACCCGACGGCACTTCCGCAGGTGGGCCTGGACCGATGGCACACCGACCTCTCCCTCCACCACGGGAAACAACGGGGGCTGATACCCCAAACACACCTCAAATGGGGAGAGGCCGGTGGCAGAGGACACCTGGCTGTTATGCGCATACTCGATCCAGGCCAGATGTTTACTCCAGGCCGTCGGGTGTGCGGACGTTACACAGCGTAGAGCTTGCTCCAACTCCTGATTGGCCCGCTCTGCCTGTCCATTGGTCTGCGGATGATACCCGGACGAGAGGCTCACAGTAGCCCCCAGTTCCCGGCAGAAGCTCCTCCAGACGTGTGAGGAGAACTGGGGACCACGATCTGAGACGATGTCGGTGGGTATCCCATGCAGACGGACGACGTGGTGGACTGGGAGGCCTGCTGTCTCCTGGGCTGTTGGGAGCTTCGGGAGGGCCACGAAGTGGGCCGCCTTGGAGAATCGGTCCACTATCATGAAGATGGTGGTGTTGCCCTGGGACGGCGGGAGGCCCGTGACGAAATCCAGGCCGATGTGGGACCAGGGGCGATGAGGCACAGGTAATGGCTGGAGAAGTCCTTGGGACCTTTTATGGTCTGCCTTGCCCCTGGCACAGGTGGTGCAGGCCTGGATGTACTCCCGGACGTCGGCCTCCATAGACGCCCACCAGAAGCGCTGCCGGACAACTGCCACGGTTCTTCGCACCCCTGGATGACAGGAGAGCTTGGAACCGTGACAGAAGTCCAGGACTGCAGCTCTGGCCTCTGGTGGGACGTACAACCGGTTCTTCGGACCTGTTCCTGGGTCCGGGCTCCGTGACAGGGCCTCCCGGACGATCTTCTCCACGTCCCAGGTGAGGGTGGCCATGATAGTGGACTCAGGCAGGATGAGCTCCGGTGGATCCGACAGTGCAGTCTTGACCTCCTCTTCGTGTACCCGGGACAAGGCATCCGACCTCTGGTTCTTGGTCCCGGGGCAATAGGTGATCCGGAAGTCAAAACGCCCGAAGAACAGTGACCAGCGGGCTTGCCTGGGGTTCAGCTGCTTGGCGGTGCTGATATACTCCAGGTTCCGATGGTCAGTGAAAACCGTGAACGGCACAGACGCTCCCTCCAACAGGTGTCTCCACTCCTCAAGAGCCTCTTTCACCGCAAGGAGTTCTCGATTGCCGACGTCATAGTTCCGTTCAGCCGGGGTCAACCTGCGTGAAAAGTAGGCACACGGGTGAAGAACCTTATCGGTCTCTCCGCTCTGGGATAGCACGGCTCCTATCCCTGAGTCAGAGGCGTCCACTTCAACCACAAACTGGCGGCTAGGGTCGGGCTGCACCAAAACTGGCGCAGTAGAGAACCGTCGTTTCAACTCCTTGAACGTGGCTTCGCACCGATCCGACCAGGTGAAGGGGACTTTTGGAGAGGTCAGGGCTGTCAGAAATTAGCGAAGCCGAGGAACTGTTGCAGCTTCCTACGGCTTGTTGGTTGGGGCCAATCTCTCACCGCCGCAACCTTGGCCGGATCAGGGGCGACGGAGTTAGAGGAGATGATAAACCCCAGGAAGGACAAAGACGTGCGGTGAAACTCGCACTTCTCGCCCTTCACAAACAGTCGGTTCTCTAATAACCGCTGCAGGACCTGACGTACATGCTGGACATGGGTCTCAGGATCCGGAGAAAAGATGAGAATATCGTCCAGATATACAAAGATGAATCGGTGCAGGAAGTCCCGCAAGACGTCGTTAACCAAGGCTTGGACCGTCGCGGGGGCGTTGGTGAGGCCGAACGGCATGACCAGGTACTCAAAGTGACCTAACGGGGTGTTAAATGCCGTCTTCCATTCGTCTCCCTTCCGGATCCGAACCAGGTGATACGCATTTCTAAGATCCAGCTTAGTAAACATTTTGGCTCCATGCAGGGGGGTGAACACGGAATCCAACAATGGCAACGGGTATCGGTTGCGAACCGTAATCTCATTCAGCCCCCTGTAATCAATGCATGGACGGAGTCCGCCATCTTTCTTGCCCACAAAAAAGAAACCTGCCCCCATCGGGGAGGTGGAGTTCCGGATCAGCCTGGCAGCTAATGAGTCCCGGATGTAGGTCTCCATTGATTCGCGCTCAGGTCGTGAGAGGTTGTACAGCCTGCTGGACGGGAACTCAGCGCCTGGAACCAAATCAATGGCACAATCGTACGGACGGTGCGGGGGAAGGGTGAGTGCCAGATCCTTGCTGAAGACGTCAGCAAGATCGTGGTACTCAACCGGCACCGCCGTCAGATTGGGAGGGACTTTGACCTCCTCCTTAGCCTGTAAACCGGGAGGAACCGAGGATCCTAAACACACCCGATGGCAGGTTTCGCTCCACTGAACCACCACCCCAGACGGCCAATCAATCCGGGGATTGTGCTTCAACATCCATGGGAAGCCCAAAATCACGCGGGAGGTAGAAGGAGTTACAAAAAACTCAATCTCCTCCCGATGGTTTCCAGACACCACCAGAGTTACTGGTTGTGTCTTGTGTGTGATTAAAGGGAGAAGGGTGCCATCTAGTGCCCGCACCTGCAATGGCGAAGGAAGCGCCACCAGAGGGAGCCCTACGTCCCTTGCCCATCTGCTGTCTAGCAAATTCCCTTCTGACCCCGTGTCCACCAGTGCTGGGGCTTGAAGGGTTAAATCCCCGCTCAGGATTGTAACTGGGAGTCGTGTGGCAATCTGTGTGTGTCTCACATGAATGTTTTGACCACCCTTAGCCCAGTCTCTGAGGGCGGTTGTTGTTGTGGCCGTTTGGGGCAGTTTTTCTGTGTGTGCTCCTTTGAGCTGCAGAGAAAACACTCCCCGCGGATCAGCCTCCTCATTTTGGCCCTGTGCGTTTCCCTATCAACGTCAGCAGGGGGAGCTGTTGCCCCACAGAGCGCTGCGGCTGTGGAGCATGGGGAGGGCGGCCCCTTTTCGAACCCAGAAGGGAGAGGGGTGGCGCGTATCCGGCCACGTCCTTCGCCTCGCTCCCGACGGCGTTCCTCCAACCGATTGTCTAACCGTATAACGAGATCGATAAGCCCATCTAAATCCCGCGGTTACTCCTTAGCTACCAGATGCTCCTTCAGGACAAACGACAGTCCGTTTATGAAGGCGGCGCGGAGCGCAACGTTATTCCAGCCGGACCTCGCAACCGCGATGCGGAAGTCGACTGCATATTCGGCTGCACACCGGCGCCCCTGTCGCATTGACAGCAGCATTGTTGAAGCGGTTTCTCCTCTGTTAGGGTGATCAAACACTGTTCTGAACTCCCCCACAAACCCAGTGTATGCTGATAACAACCGTGAGTTCTGTTCCCAGAGCGCCGTAGCCCAGGCGCGTGCCTTACCCCGAAGCAGAGCAATCACATAAGCTATTTTACTAGCATCTGACGCGTACATGACGGGACGTTGTGCGAAGACGAGCGAACACTGCATGAGAAAGTCTGCGCACGTCTCCACACAACCTTCGTACGGCTCAGGAGGGCTTATGTATGCTTCAGGGGATGGTGGGAGGGGTTGTTGAACCACCACTGGAACGTTCATATCCTGCACAGGGTCGGCAGGAGGAGGAGCTGCAGCAGCGCCCTGAGCGCTCGCCGCCATCTGCGCGGAGAGAGCCTCCACCCTGCGGTTCAGGAGGATGTTTTGCTCGGTCATTTGATCCAACCGAGCTGTAAAGGCGGTGAGAATGTGCTGCAGCTCACCAATCACGCCTCCTGCAGACGCCTGCGCTCCTTGCTCTCCCATTGGTCGTTCAACAGCCGGGTGACGCCCCTCGGAGTCCATGACGCTGGCTGAGATATCCTGTTGGGAAAGTGTAGTGACACGGACCCACAACAGGGGGCGTAAATGAACGGTCAATAGATGAGCCAAAAAGTAACAATTTAATGTTGTGAAATGTGCACAACGAAATACAGACAATCTCAGAATATAATTACAGTCAAATCACAAAGGTGACGTGTGGGCAGGCTCGAGGATAGAAGACGTCTGTCCTGAGAAGAGCCGGAACCACACGATTTCCGCCGCCTCCGAACCTGGTGAATACTGGAGCAGCCAAGTCCCGAATTCCCAGGTGATCACCGTCCCCGACTGTCGGATCTGGTACTGTTGGCGAGAACAAAGACAGTCAAGTGTAGGTGTGTGCACACCCAGTAACAATAACAGTGGGAATGCCACCTCCACCTCTCACTCAATATGTAGCAGAGTACCGCAGTGATCCCTCAGAGGAAAAGAGTGCCGTCCTGCACTCACTCAGCCTCCACAGGAAGAGGGACCGGTTCTCCTGCAAACACTCACAATATACAGCTTATTAGTAACACAAATGGCTGAGGATGTTACCTCCAATGAAGTACGATATCTCGGCAATGAGGTGGAGGTGACGTCTGGTCTTTATGGAGTGAGATGATGTTGAGTAGATGGGTGACAGCTGTCAAGAGAATAAGGGAACTGTCCCACTTTAATGGAGAGATTTGTGTGATTTTAACTGCATAGTGGAAATGCATTTGTAATTAGCCTTGGCAAACTCCTTAATTTTTGGAGAGTCAGTATTGTTTGGCATGGAAGGCCATATCCATTGTTTGCAACTACTAAAGGGTATCCCTGCAGCCTGCCACAACATACACATAGCTGGTGAACTGGGTGGTGTCATATCTTTACAAGAATCGTAGGCCAAAAACGTCACTGTTGGTATGTCTTTCATGTCATATTTCCCGTTACACAATGTGGTGGTCCGGTAAAATGAATCAGAACAGTTCACCCTATTGGTGGACCTGTCACAAGTCACACTATGGGCACATGTCTTGGCAATGCAGTTGGCAGCAGAGGCCCTTTGGTAATACTTTTTCCAGGTTGTTGACTGGAACCAATTAACCACTGATAGAAGGGTTACGGGACAGGCCATAGCCACTTGTGGCTCTGGATTGGCACCTGCACAAGCCAAACATGTCGCCAGGGTGTATGTACGTAGGGTATGGTCCAACCTGGTCTCACAACAAGTCATGCTTCAGCAGCACGAAATATATATTAATCTACTGGTTTGTGATATTGTGACGAAAAGCACCTCATTTTTGTCACGGCAGCACAAATTCATTCTCATTCATTCTGTAATGGCTGCACAAAATTAAAAGTGAAGTGGGGGGGTCGAGGTGGTTATGGTTAGGGTGGGGGGAAGGAGTAAGATTAGGTTATGGTCAAGGTTAGGATTGGGGGTGGGAGTTGGGTTAGGAATAGTGAGTTATAAAAAGCTCCGTCACGAAAATTTGACTCAGTTCGTCACGGGAGCACAAAAAAAAAAAAAAAGTGAGACTGGGCTGTATGGTCAACCCATTGATACCATTTGTTGTCTTTGGCCATATGGAGAAACTTTAGCCGGGAGTTATTACCTATCCAATTTCTTATTCATGCTCAATGTGTCAAATACCCCATCAACCAAAAAAAAAAAAAAAATCAGCACTAGACCCATTATCCCCTTCATTTAATCTGTCATCAATTCTGAGCAGCCTTAATTATGAGACAACAAGTGACTGCAAAAGTAAAGAGAAGAAAAACAATAAAACAACCACAAATTACTACCCTCCTCCACTGGTAGTTTGTACACTTTCCTCTTTTAGATGGAGAGGAAGGTCAGATAGTCTCCAAGCTCAATTTTATTATAGACTCTTCATCCTGTATATCAGATAAATGCTAACGGCGGAATACCGTATCCCGTCACTATTTCTATCCAACGTCCGTGCGCTGGATAACAAAATGGACTTGCTACGACTGAGATTACATCAGCGGGACATGCGGAGCTGCAGTGTTTATGTCCTGACAGAGATGTGGCTCAACAACAACATGCTGGACTCTGTCTTCGAGCTACACGAGCGGATACTCTTCCATGCAGATAGAGACCAGCAGCACTCCGGTAAAACCAGAGGAGGAGGGCTGTGCACCTACATTAACAAAGGTTGGTGCACAAACTGTTCTGAGGTGGAAAGACTGTTCTGAAGCTGTAGAATATCTTACAGTAAAATGCCACCCTCACTATCTACCGTGGGAATTTGGGTTAGGGTTAGGGTTAGGGTTAGGGTTAGGGGAACGGGAAGGAGCCTGTCCCCTTCGGGGGACAGGAGGAGCACGGTCCTTCCACCAGGCCGGTCCCCCTTCTCTGCCCCACCCTCTAAACTCACGGCTTCTTTTTTTGCCATATTGCACCACAGTCCAGTCTTGTGCTGGAGGCATGGTAAAATATTAGTTTTTAGTTTTATATATATATATATATATATATATATAATTTGAGATGTGAAACAAATTAAAATTAAAATACTGTTTTTAAAGATGTAAATGAAATTGAAATATTGTTTTTAATAAAACAAATGAATTGCTTTTAATTCAATCCAAAAAAAGAAAAGAACAAGTGTGCTGAGGACGACGTTTCGGCTACAATAATCCTTCTTCAGGTCCTGGCACACTAATTAAATGCAAAAATGCTATGGGGTTAGGGTTAGGGTAAGTGTCATTAGCATTAGCTCGTGGGGGGATGTTAGGGTTAAGCAGCTACATGACTCCATCAGCTTGCATCAAAATAAACATCCATATGCGCTGTATGTAGTAACAGGGACTTCAAACACGTAAACCTGCAAGATATTTTCCCCAAGTTCCACCAGCATGTAAACATCGCCACAAGAGGAGAAAACACGCTGGACAAAGTGTATACAAATATACATGGGGCTTACAGAGCAGCTCCCGCCCCATCTCGGTGCCTCAGACCACATCTCACTCCTCATGCTTCCTGCTTACAGTCCAGTGTCGAAATGCTGGGACACCATCACAAAGACCATCTCTGTGTGGCCAACTGGTGCTGTGTCCATGCTTCAAGACTGCTTTGAGACCACAGACTGGCAAATGTTCAGAGCGGCTGCAACAACAGGGAGCAATGTGGACCTGGAGGAATACTCATCAACTGTGCACTGCTACATCCGGAGCTGCATAGACAATGTGACCACCTCCAAGACCATCACCATCAGCCCAAACCAGAAACCCTGGATGACCGGAAAGGTGTGCTCCCTGCTGAAAATTCATGATGCTGCATTCAAAGACAGTGATGCAACAACACTCAGAGCAGCCAGAAGGAACCTGTCGGCGAGAATAAAAAGAGCTAAGTCCACATATGCTCTCAAGGTTCAAGGTCACCTCCAATGACCCACGGAGCATGTAGAGGGGCATCAAATGCATCACAGACTACAAAAACAATGTAGCACAGTGCTCTGCAGACCCAGCACTCCCGGACACTCTGAATGCCTTTTATGCGCGTGTTGAGGCGTCCAACACCACCATCCCCTCCCGAGTGCCTCCCTCCCCCAAAGACCCCCCAGTCAGCAACATCACTACAGCTGAGGTGAGGAATGTGCTGCAGAGGATCAACCCCCCAAAGGCCCTGGGCCCTGACGGACTACCAGGGAGGGTCCTAAAAGACTGTGCACACCAGCTGTCTGAGGTTCTGGCAGATATATTCAACACCTCTCTGTTCCAAGCCAGAGTTCTGCCATGCCTAGAGGCCAGTTGCACTCACCCCCATCACCACAAAGTGCTTTGAGAGGCTGGTGATGAGGCACCTAAAGCAGACCATCGATGTGACTGTAGATGAGCACCAGTACAGGCAAAACTGGTCCACAGCTGATGCCATCTCCACCGTGGTGCATCAGGCCCTCTCCCACACAGAGAACAAGGACTCCTATGCAAGGCTGCTGTTCCTGGACTTCACTTCTGCATTCAACACCATCATCCTGCAGAAACTGGTGTCCAAGCTGGCTGAACTAGGAGCCCCCTCAGCACTGTGCAACTGGATCCTGGATTTCCTGTCTGGGAGGCCACAGAGTGTCAGGATCAACACCACCTCATGCTCCACCATCATCCTGAACACTGGCTCACCCCAGGGTTGTGTGCTCAGTCCACTGCTGTACACATTGATGACCTTCGACTGCAGAGGCCAGCACAAGAATAATCTTGTTAAGTTTGCAGATGATACAGCAGTGATTGGGCTCATTAGCCAAGGGGATGAGACAGCGTACAGGCAAGAAGTGGAGAACCTGACACGGTGGTGCGGAGACAACAACCTCATCCTAAACACCCAGAAGACCAAGGAGATAGTTGTTGACTTCTGCAGGTCAGCCCCCACCATCCCCTCCCCCCTCTACATCAATAGAGCAGCGGTGGAGATCGTCTCCTCCATCAGGTATCTTGAAGTCCACCTCTCCAACACTCACCTGGCACAACAACACCACGGCTGTCATCAAGAAAGCCCGCCAAAATCTGTATTTTTTGAGGAAATTGGGAAGGGCCGGACTGAACACCGAGGTCCTCAGGGCCTTCTACAGCTGTGCAGTGGAGAGTGTCCTGTCCTGCTGCCTCCCTGTGTGGTATGGTGGCTGCACAATGGCGGAGAAGAAAGCGCTGCAGCGAATGGTGAAGTCTGCACAGAGAACCATCGGATGCAGCTTACCGCCCATTGGGGACATCTACATCTCCAGATGTAGAGACAGAGCCACCTGCATCCTCCAACACTCCATCCACCCTGCGCACAGTCCGTTCACACCCCTTCCCTCTGGAAAGAGGCTGTGCCTCTACTGGTGGTTGGCTCTCACTGCGGTATTGTATCACTTCCTGTTCCGGAGCACAGCGGTGTTTTGTTGTATCTGTTAGCTGTTTAATCTGCGTAGTTAGATTGATCTAGATAACCAGATAACAATTTGTTTCACAGTGTAATCTTCACATGCCTTAATTAAAGCACTCCCTCTGTTGAATCACCTCTAAATTATTTACACATTATTCACTTTGTGTGTTTTTAGGAATCCACTAGCTTAGCGCAGCTACTAGCTCTTAGCCGGTTTAGCATGGCGGCTTCTCCTGTCTCTCCTGCACTTTTCTGCTCTGGGTGTGAAATGTTTAGTTATTTCTTGGCCTCCTTTAGCAGTAATGGTACTTGTAATAAGTGTAGCTTATTCGTAGCTTTGGAGGCCAGGCTGGGCGGATTGGAGACTCGGCTCTGCACCTTGGAAAATCCTACAGCTAGCCAGGCCCCTGTAGTCGGTGCAGACCAAGGTAGCTTAGCCACCGTTAGCTGTCCCCCAGCAGATTCCGAGCAGCCGGCTGGGTGACTGTGAGGAGGAAGCATAGCCCTAAACAGAAGCCCCCTGTACACCACCAACCCATTCACATCTCTAACCATTTTTCCCCACTTGGCGACACACCTGCCGAGGAACAAACTCTGGTTATTGGCGACTCTGTTTTGAGAAATGTGAAGTTAACGACACCAGCAACCATAGTCAATTGTCTTCCGGGGGCCAGAGCAGGCGACATAAAAGGAAATTTGAAACTGCTGGCTAAGGTTAAGTGTAAATTTGGTAAGATTGTAATTCACGTCAGCAGTAATGACACCCGGTTACGCCAATCGGAGGTCACTAAAATTAACATTGAATCGGTGTGTAACTTTCCAAAAACAATGTCGGACTCTGTAGTTTTCTCTGGGCCCCTCCCCAACTGGACCGGGAGTGACATGTTTAGCCGCATGTTCTCCTTGAATTGCTGGCTGTCTGAGTGATGTCCAAAATATGAGGTGGGCTTCATAGATAATTGGCAAAGCTTCTGGGGAAAACCTGGTCTTGTTAGGAGAGACGGCATCCATCCCACTTTGGATGGAGCAGCTCTTATTTCTAGAAATCTGGCCAATTTTATTAAACCCTCCAAACCATGACTATCCAGGGTTGGGACCAGGAAGCAGAGTTGTAGTCTTACACACCTCTCTGCAGCTTCTCTCCCCCTGCCATCCCCCCAATACCCCATCCCTGTAGAGACGGTGCCTGCTCCCAGACCACCAACAACCAGTAAAAATCTATTTAAGCATAAAAATTCAAAAAGAAAAAAATAATATAGCACCTTAAACTGCACCACAGATTAAAACAGTTAAATGTGGTTTATTAAACATTAGGTCTCTCTCTTCTAACTCCCTGTTAGTAAATGATATAATAATTGATCAACATATTGATTTATTCTGCCTTACAGAAACCTGGTTACAGCAGGATGAATATGTTAGTTTAAATGAGTCAACACCCCTGAGTCACACTAACTGTCAGAATGCTCGTAGCACGGGCCGAGGGGGACTCCAGCTTATTAATTAATCAAAAACCCAGACAGAGCTTTAATTCATTTGAAAGCTTGACTCTTAGTCTTGTCCATCCAAATTGGAAGTCTCAAAAACCAGTTTTATTTGTTATTATCTATCGTCCACCTGGTCGTTACTGTGAGTTTCACTTGCACTTGCTTGCTTGCCTCTACTGGTGGTTGGCTCTCACTGCGGTATTGTATCACTTCCTGTTCCGGAGCTCAGCGGTGTTTTTCTGTATCTGTTAGCTGTTTAATCTGCGCAGTTAGATTGATCTAGTTATCTAGATTACGATTTGTTTCCCAGTGTAATCTTTACGTGCCTTAACTAAAGCACTCCTTCTGCTGAATCACCTCTAAATTATTTACACATTATTCACTTTGCGTGTTTTTAGGAATCCGCTAGCTTAGCGTAGCTACTAGCTCTTAGCCGGTTTAGCATGGCGGCTTCTCCTGTCTCTCCCGCACTTTTCTGCTCTGGGTGTGAAATGTTTAGTTATTCCTCGGCCTCCTTTAGCAGTAATGGTACTTGTAATAAGTGTAGCTTATTCGTAGCTTTGGAGGCCAGGCTGGGCGAATTGGAGACTCGGCTCCGCACCGTGGAAAATTCTACAGCTAGCCAGGCCCCTGTAGTCGGTGCGGACCAAGGTAGCTTAGCCGCCGTTAGTTCCCCCCTGGCAGATCCCGAGCAGCCGGGAAAGCAGGCTGACTGGGTGACTGTGAGGAGGAAGCGTAGCCCTAAACAGAAGCCCCGTGTACACCGCCAACCCGTTCACATTTCTAACCGTTTTTCCCCACTCGACGACACACCCGCCGAGGATCAAACTCTGGTTATTGGCGACTCTGTTTTGAGAAATGTGAAGTTAGCGACACCAGCAACCATAGTCAATTGTCTTCCGGGGGCCAGAGCAGGCGACATTGAAGGAAATTTGAAACTGCTGGTTAAGGCTAAGCGTAAATTTGGTAAGATTGTAATTCACGTCGGCAGTAATGACACCCGGTTACGCCAATCGGAGGTCACTAAAATTAACATTAAATCGGTGTGTAACTTTGCAAAAACAATGTCGGACTCTGTAGTTTTCTCTGGGCCCCTCCCCAATCAGACCGGGAGTGACATGTTTAGCTGCATGTTCTCCTTGAATTGCTGGCTGTCTGAGTGGTGTCCAAAAAATGAGGTGGGCTTCATAGATAATTGGCAAAGCTTCTGGGGAAAACCTGGTCTTGTTAGGAGAGACGGCATCCATCCCACTTTGGATGGAGCAGCTCTCATTTCTAGAAATCTGGCTAATTTTCTTAAATCCTCCAAACCGTGACTATCCAGGGTTGGGACCAGGAAGCAGAGTTGTAGTCTTACACACCTCTCTGCAGCTTCACTCCCCCTGCCATCCCCTCATTACCCCATCCCCGTAGAGACGGTGCCTGCTCCCAGACTACCAATAACCAGCAAAAATCTATTTAAGCATAAAAATTCAAAAAGAAAAAATAATATAGCACCTTCAACTGCACCACAGACTAAAACAGTTAAATGTGGTCTATTAAACATTAGGTCTCTCTCTTCTAAGTCCCTGTTGGTAAATTATATAATAATTGATCAACATATTGATTTATTCTGCCTAACAGAAACCTGGTTACAGCAGGATGAATATGTTAGTTTAAATGAGTCAACACCCCCGAGTCACACTAACTGTCAGAATGCTCGTAGCACGGGCCGGGGCGGTGGATTAGCAGCAATCTTCCATTCCAGCTTATTAATTAATCAAAAACCCAGACAGAGCTTTAATTCATTTGAAAGCTTGTCTCTTAGTCTTGTCCATCCAAATTGGAAGTCCCAAAAACCAGTTTTATTTGTTATTATCTATCGTCCACCTGGTCGTTACTGTGAGTTTCTCTGTGAATTTTCAGACCTTTTGTCTGACTTAGTGCTTAGCTCAGATAAGATAATTATAGTGGGCGATTTTAACATCCACACAGATGCTGAGAATGACAGCCTCAACACTGCATTTAATCTATTATTAGACTCTATTGGCTTTGCTCAAAAAGTAAATGAGTCCACCCACCACTTTAATCATATCTTAGATCTTGTTCTGACTTATGGTATGGAAATAGAAGACTTAACAGTATTCCCTGAAAACTCCCTTCTGTCTGATCATTTTTTAATAACATTTACATTTACTCTGATGGACTACCCAGCAGTAGGGAATAAGTTTCATTACACTAGAAGTCTTTCAGAAAGCGCTGTAACTAGATTTAAGGATATGATTCCTTCTTTATGTTCTCTAATGCCATATAACAACACAGTGCAGAATAGCTACCTAAACTCTGTAAGGGAGATAGAGTATCTCGTCAATAGTTTTACATCCTCATTGAAGACAGCTTTGGATGCTGTAGCTCCTCTGAAAAAGAGAGCTTTAAATCAGAAGTGTCTGACTCCATGGTATAACTCTCAAACTCGTAGCTTAAAGCAGATAACCCGTAAGTTGGAGAGGAAATGGCGTCTCACTAATTTAGAAGATCTTCACTTAGCCTGGAAAAAGAGTCTGTTGCTCTATAAAAAAGCCCTCCGTAAAGCTAGGACATCTTTCTACTCATCACTAATTGAAGAAAATAAGAACAACCCCAGGTTTCTTTTCAGCACTGTAGCCAGGCTGACAAAGAGTCAGAGCTCTATTGAGCTGAGTATTCCATTAACTTTAACTAGTAATGAGTTCATGACTTTCTTTGCTAACAAAATTTTAACTATTAGAGAAAAAATTACTCATAACCATCCCAAAGACGTATCGTTATCTTTGGCTGCTTTCAGTGATGCCGGTATTTGGTTAGACTCTTTCTCTCCGATTGTTCTGTCTGAGTTATTTTCATTAGTTACTTCATCCAAACCATCAACATGTTTATTAGACCCCATTCCTACCAGGCTGCTCAAGGAAGCCCTACCATTATTTAATGCTTCGATCTTAAATATGATCAATCTATCTTTGTTAGTTGGCTATGTACCACAGGCTTTTAAGGTGGCAGTAATTAAACCATTACTTAAAAAGCCATCACTTGACCCAGCTATCTTAGCTAATTATAGGCCAATCTCCAACCTTCCTTTTCTCTCAAAAATTCTTGAAAGGGTAGTTGTAAAACAGCTAACTGATCATCTGCAGAGGAATGGTCTATTTGAAGAGTTTCAGTCAGGTTTTAGAATTCATCATAGTACAGAAACAGCATTAGTGAAGGTTACAAATGATCTTCTTATGGCCTCGGACAGTGGACTCATCTCTGTGCTTGTTCTGTTAGACCTCAGTGCTGCTTTTGATACTGTTGACCATAAAATTTTATTACAGAGATTAGAGCATGCCATAGGTATTAAAGGCACTGCGCTGCGGTGGTTTGAATCATATTTGTCTAATAGATTACAATTTGTTCATGTAAATGGGGAATCTTCTTCACAGACTAAAGTTAATTATGGAGTTCCACAAGGTTCTGTGCTAGGACCAATTTTATTCACTTTATATATGCTTCCCTTAGGCAGTATTATTAGACGGTATTGCTTAAATTTTCATTGTTACGCAGATGATACCCAGCTTTATCTATCCATGAAGCCAGACGACACACACCAATTAGCTAAACTGCAGGATTGTCTTACAGACATAAAGAGATGGATGACCTCTAATTTCCTGCTTTTAAACTCAGATAAAACTGAAGTTATTGTACTTGGCCCCACAAATCTTAGAAACATGGTGTCTAACCAGATCCTTACTCTGGATGGCATTACCCTGACCTCTAGTAATACTGTGAGAAATCTTGGAGTCATTTTTGATCAGGATATGTCATTCAAAGCGCATATTAAACAAATATGTAGGACTGCTTTTTTGCATTTACGCAATATCTCTAAAATCAGAAAGGTCTTGTCTCAGAGTGATGCTGAAAAACTAATTCATGCATTTATTTCCTCTAGCCTGGACTATTGTAATTCATTATTATCAGGTTGTCCTAAAAGTTCCCTAAAAAGCCTTCAGTTAATTCAAAATGCTGCAGCTAGAGTACTGACGGGGACTAGAAGGAGAGAGCATATCTCACCCATATTGGCCTCTCTTCATTGGCTTCCTGTTAATTCTAGAATAGAATTTAAAATTCTTCTTCTTACTTATAAGGTTTTGAATAATCAGGTCCCATCTTATCTTAGGGACCTCGTAGTACCATATCACCCCAATAGAGCGCTTCGCTCTCAGACTGCAGGCTTACTTGTAGTTCCTAGGGTTTGTAAGAGTAGAATGGGAGGCAGAGCCTTCAGCTTTCAGGCTCCTCTCCTGTGGAACCAGCTCCCAATTCAGATCAGGGAGACAGACACCCTCTCTACTTTTAAGATTAGGCTTAAAACTTTCCTTTTTGCTAAAGCTTATAGTTAGGGCTGGATCAGGTGACCCTGAACCATCCCTTAGTTATGCTGCTATAGACGTAGACTGCTGGGGGGTTCCCATGATGCACTGTTTCTTTCTCTTTTTGCTCTGTATGCACCACTGCATTTAATCATTAGTGATCGATCTCTGCTCCCCTCCACAGCATGTCTTTTTCCTGGTTCTCTCCCTTAGCCCCAACCAGTCCCAGCAGAAGACTGCCCCTCCCTGAGCCTGGTTCTGCTGGAGGTTTCTTCCTGTTAAAAGGGAGTTTTTCCTTCCCACTGTAGCCAAGTGCTTGCTCACAGGAGGTCGTTTTGACCGTTGGGGTTTTACATCATTATTGTATGGCCTTGCCTTACAATATAAAGCGCCTTGGGGCAACTGTTTGTTGTGATTTGGCGCTATATAAAAAAAAAATTGATTGATGATTGATTGATTTTTCAGACCTTTTGTCTGACTTGGTGCTTAGCTCAGATAAGATAATTATAGTGGGCGATTTTAACATCCACATAGATGCTGAGAATGACAGCCTCAACACTGCATTTAATCTATTATTAGACTCAATTGGCTTCGCTCAAAATGTAAATGAGTCCACCCACCACTTTAATCATACTTTAGATCTTGTTTTGACTTATGGTATGGAAATTGAAGACTTAACAGTATTCTCTGAAAACCCCCTTCTGTCTGATCATTTCTTAATAACATTTACATTTACTTTTATGGACTACCCAGCAGTGGGGAATAAGTTTCATTACAGTCTTTCGGAAAGCGCTGTAACTAGGTTTAAGGATATGATTCCTTCTTTGTTATGTTCTCCAATGGCATATACCAACACAGTGCAGAGTAGCTACCAAGTTGGAGAGGAAATGGTGTCTCACTAATTTAGAAGATCTTCACGTAGCCTGGAAAAACAGTCTGTTGCTCTATAAAAAAGCCCTCCGTAAAGTTAGGACATCTTACTACTCATCACTAATTGAAGAAAATAAGAACAACCCCAGGTTTCTTTTCAGCACTGTAGCCAGGCTGACAAAGAGTCAGAGCTCTATTTAGCCAAGTATTCCTTTAACTTTAACTAGTAATGACTTCATGACTTTCTTTGCTAATAAAATTTTAACTATTAGAGAAAAAATTACTCATAACCATCCCAAAGACATATCGTTATTTTTGGCTGCTTTCAGTAATGCTGGTATTTTGTTAGACTCTTTCTCTCCGATTGTTCTGAGTTATTTTCATTAGTTACTTCTTCCAAACCATCAACATGTCTATTAGACCCCATTCCTACCGGGTTGCTCAGGAAGCCCTACCATTAATTAATGCTTCGATCGTAAATATGATCAATCTATCTTTATTAGTTGGCTATGTACCACAGGCTTTTAAGGTGGCAGTAATTAAACCATTACTTAAAAAGCCATCACTTGACCCAGCTATCTTAGCTAATTATAGGCCAATCTCCAACCTTCCTTTTCTGTTGGGGAAAGTGTAGTGACACGGACCCACAACAGGGGGCGCAAATGAACGGTCAATAGATGAGCCAAAAGGTAACAATTTAATGTTGTGAATGTGCACAATGAATATACAGACAATCTCAGAATCTGATTATAGTCAATTCACAAAGGTGACGTGTGGGCAGGCTCGAGGATAGAAGACGTCTGTCCTGAGAAGATCCGGAACCACGCGATTTCCACCGCCACAGAACCCGGTGAATACTGGAGCCACCAAGTCCCAAATTCCCAGGTGATCACCATCCCCGACCGTCGGATCTGGTACTGCTGGCGAGGAGCACAAACAGTGAGGTGTGGGTGTGTGCACACCCAGCAACAAAAACAGTTAGAAGGTGGAAAGTCACCTCCACCTCTAATCACACACATGTGCAGCTCCTGTTAAAGCACTTATCTGGAAGGAGTGAGAGGCGAAGACGTCGGCACTCTCATAAACCACCAATCAACTGACAAGGCTCCACAGGAAAACAGCTGCAAACAGATCGTAAGTCACAGTTCTGACACAGCAGAGAATATTACCTTCACAGGTAGATGATATCTCGGCAATCAGGTGCAGATGACGTCCGGTCTTTATGGAGTGAGATGATGTAGAGCAGATGGGTGACAGTTGTCCCGGTTGTGTCCGTGGCGGCAGCGCCCTCTCGTGCCTGAAGCCCGGACTTCAGGCAGGGCGCCATCTGGTGGTGGGCCAGCAGTACCTCCTCTTCTGGCGGCCCACACAACAGGACCCCCCCCCTCAACGGGCGCCTCCTGGTGTCCGACCAGGCTTGTCCGGGTGACGGCGGTAGAAATCGGCCAGGAGGGCCGGATCCAGGATGAAGCTCCTCTTCACCCAGGAGCGTTCTTCGGGTCCACACCCCTCCCAGTCCACCAAATACTGGAACCCCCGGCCCATCCGACGGACGTCCAGCAGCCGGCGCACCGTCCAAGCCGGCTCCCCGTCGATGATCCGGGCAGGAGACGGTGCCAGTCCGGGAGCACAGAGGGGCGAGGTGTGGTGAGGTTTGATCCTTGACACATGAAAGACTGGGTGGATCTGCAGTGAAGCCGGGAGTTGGAGCTTCACTGTGGCAGGACTGAGGATTTTGAGGATTCTGTATGATTCAATATACCTGTCCTTGAGTTTCGGGGAGTCCACCTGGAGGGGGATGTCCTTCGTGGATAGCCACACCTCCTGCCCGGGCTGGTAAGCAGGTGCCGGGGATCGCCGGCGGTCCACATGGGTCTTCGCCCTCGTCCGGGTCTTCAACAAGGCAGAACGGGCGGAGCACCACACCCGACGGCACTTCCGCAGGTGGGCCTGGACCGAGGGCACACCGACCTCTCCCTCCACCACGGGAAACAATGGGGGCTGATACCCCAAACACACCTCAAATGGGGAGAGGCCTGTGGCAGAGGACACCTGGCTGTTATGCGCATACTCGATCCAGGCCAGATGTTCACTCCAGGCCATCGGGTGTGCGGACGTCACACAGCGCAGGGCTTGCTCCAATTCCTGATTGGCCCGTTCTGCCTGTCCATTGGTCTGCGGGTGATACCCGGACGAGAGGCTCACAGTGGCCCCCAGTTCCCGGCAGAAGCTCCTCCAGACATGTGAGGAGAACTGGGGACCACGATCAGAGATGATATCGGTAGGTATCCCATGCAGACGGACGACGTGGTGGACCAGGAGGTCTGCTGTCTCCTGGGCTGTTGGGAGCTTCGGGAGGGCCACGAAGTGGGCCACCTTGGAGAATCGGTCCACTATCGTGAAGATGGTGGTGTTGCCCAGGGACGGCGGGAGGCCCGTGACGAAATCCAGGCCGATATGGGACCAGGGGCGATGAGGCACAGGAAGCGGCTGGAGAAGTCCTTGGGACCTTTTGTGGTCTGCCTTGCCCCTGGCACAGGTGGTGCAGGCCTGGATGTACTCCCGGACGTCGGCCTCCATAGACGCCCACCAGAAGCGCTGCCGGACAACTGCCATGGTCCTTCGCACCCCTGGATGACAGGAGAGCTTGGAACCGTGACAGAAGTCCAAGACTGCAGCTCTGGCCTCTGGTGGGACGTACAGACGATTCTTCGGACCAGTTCCGGGGTCCGGGCTCCATGCCAGGGCCTCCCGGACGGTCTTCTCCACGTCCCAGGTGAGGGTGGCCACGATAGTGGACTCCGGAATGATGGGCTCCGGTGGATCCGACAGCACAGTTTTGACTTCGTCTTCGTGTACCTGGGACAAGGCATCCGATCTCTGGTTCTTGGTCCCGGGGCGATAGGTGATCCGGAAGTCAAAACGTCCGAAGAACAGTGACCAGCGGGCTTGCCTGGGGTTTAGCCGCCTGGCGGTCCTGATATACTCCAGGTTCCAATGGTCAGTGAAAACCGTGAATGGCACAGACGCTCCCTCCAACAGGTGTCTCCACTCCTCAAGAGCCTCTTTCACCGCAAGGAGTTCTCGATTGCCGACGTCATAGTTCCATTCCGTGGGGGTCAACCTGCGAGAAAAGTAGGCACACGGGTGAAGAACGTTATCGGTCTCCCCGCTCTGGGATAGCACGGCTCCTATCCCTGAGTCAGAGGCGTCCACTTCAACCACAACCTGGCGGCTAGGGTCGGGCTGCACCAGAACTGGTGCAGACGAGAACCGGCGCTTCAACTCCTTGAACGCGGCTTCGCACCGATCCGACCAGGTGAAGGGGACTTTTGGAGAGGTCAGGACTGTCAGGGGGCTAACTACCTGACTGTAGCCCTTAATGAACCTCCTGTAGAAATTAGCGAAGCCGAGGAACTGTTGCAGCTTCCTACGGCTTGTTGGTTGGGGCCAGTCTCTCACCGTCGCAACCTTAGCCGGATCAGGGGCGACGGAGTTGAAGGAGATGATGAACCCCAGGAAGGACAAAGAGGTGCGGTGAAACTCACACTTCTCGCCCTTCACAAACAGCCGGTTCTCCAACAACCGCTGCAGGACCTGACGTACATGTCGGACATGGGTCTCAGGATCCGGAGAAAAGATGAGTATATCGTCCAGATATACGAAGATGAATTGGTGCAGGAAGTCCCGCAAGACATTGTTAACCAAGGCTTGGAACGTCGCGGGGGCGTTGGTGAGGCCAAACGGCATGACCAGGTACTCAAAGTGACCTAACGGGGTGTTAAATGCCGTTAAATCCATTCATCTCCCTTCCGGATCCGAACCAGGTGATACGCATTCCTAAGATCCAGCTTAGTAAAGATTTTGGCTCCATGCAGGGGGTGAACACGGAATCTAACAACGGCAACGGGTATCGGTTGCGAACCGTGATTTCATTCAGCCCCCTGTAATCAATGCATGGACGGAGTCCGCCATCTTTCTTGCCCACAAAAAAGAAATCTGCACCCATCGGGGAGGTGGAGTTCCGGATCAGCCCGGCAGCTAATGAGTCCCGGATGTAGGTCTCCATTGATTCGCGCTCAGGTCGTGAGAGGTTGTACAGCCTGCTGGACGGGAACTCAACGCCTGGAATCAGATCAATGGCACAATAGTACGGATGGTGCGGGGGAAGGGTGAGTGCCAGATCCTTGCTGAAGACATCCGCAGGATCGTGGTACTCAACCGGCACCGCTGTCAGATTGGGAGGGACTTTGACCTCCTCCTTAGCATGTAAACCGGGAGGAACCGAGGATCATAAACACACTCGATGGCAGGTTTCGCTCCACTGAACCACCACCCCAGACGGCCAATCAATCCGGGGATTGTGTTTCAACATCCATGGGAAGCCCAAAATCACGCGGGAGGTAGAAGGAGTCACAAAAAACTCGATCTCCTCCCGATGATTCCCAGACACCACCAGAGTTACAGGTTGTGTCTTGTGCATGATTAAAGGGAGAAGGGTACCATCTAGTGCCCGCACCTGCAATGGCGAAGGAAGCGCCACCAGAGGTCCAAACCACTTAGGCTGCATCCATTTACGTTTGTGGACCTTGATTCTCACCCAGTCACCGACCGCTGGTGACTTCACCTGGGGGTCCCCTGGATCTTCTGGATCATTTGAAGAGGAGGTTGAAGTTACCTGGGTAGAGATAGTACTGAGAACTTGGGTAAGTGCCTGCATGTAATCAGTCAGTTCAGCTTGTAGCAGATCCAAAGTTTGCCCAGTAACTGCTGTCCTAGGTGTCCCAGGCATCACATGTCCTGTCAAAATCTCATGAGGGCTGAGATGGGAATTTTCACTTTTAGAGGATCTCATAGACATGAGGGCTAAGGGAAGGGCCTGTACCCAACTCAGTCTTGATCCTGCCATAACCTTGGCAATCTTGTTCTTTAAGGTGCATTTACACATAAGCAAGACGCGTTACAAATGTCATTTTTCTGTCATTCGTGACATATTCCTGACATTCTTAATGTGACTTAACACATCTGAATAGGTTTCTTAATAGTGCGTGTTGGTGTGTGATATTCTTGATATTCGTGGAGCATGTTTTTGCCTGTCAAAAAATCTTCCATGAATGTCACACACCACCCTCATTTCGTCTCACGTCGTGGAGGTCGCAACTGAGTGTATTGATCCGTCTTGATGAGTATTGATCCTTAATAGAATGTGACAATGTTCGTAGTGGTTCCTGTGATGGTTCTTGGAGCCCAAACTGTCATGCATTATTATGAAGTGACACGGAAACTGTCAAGTTTTGACACGACTTGTAACGCGGCGTCACATTTCACTGCGCGCCACGACGAATCAGTTTTCTGTCACGTGCGCACAATTAAACTCGACTCCAAATGTCGGTCCACAGTTCCTGCTGAAGCTCCTCAGGACGCTCCTGCAGGTGTTCCACCTGCTGTTGTAACCGATGAGTGGGAGAACGAATCTGAGCAACCAGAGGAGAGAGAGGAGACTCATGTGCAGCCAGACATCTCTGCACCTCCTCCAGTCCGGCGGAGGAAGAAGCGTGCGCACAATTAAACCCTGCTGCACTGCTTTCAGTTTGATTGATGACACCAAGTCGGCTAAAAGTCTAATTTCAGTGCTCTTCAGCGCGCTCCTGCAGGTGTTCCACCTGCTGCGTGTGCCTGATGTTTGGGAAAATGCGCCAGACGAGAGGCGCATGAAGCCACACATCTGGCGCTGTCCTCCTCCTCCTCTCTGCGCCACTCCATGGCACAGAGCACAACTACGCATGCAGTCACAAAGTTCTTCTGAAAAACTGGAGCGATCTGAATTTGGTTGGATGAATATGGGTGTGTGTGTGGAGACAATTCACCTCGTTCACAACGTGACAGAACTTAACGATGCGCTGTTACGCGCAATAGCGCACGATAGCGCGCGATAGTGTGTAACAACACGGAACACTATTCTTGACCATGCGTAATGGTTCCTGATAATTCTCCGGCAACATGTGCCATTAATCGTAACGTGTGGTAACAGGTTGCAGCAGTTCCTGAGGACACCTGACGCCTCTGCCCCGAATCATCACATTCGTGATCAGCGGCCAAGAATGTGTACTTCATGGAATTCGTGACTTGTTGTCGTTATGTGTAAACGCAACATAAGGGTCTGGTTAGCTTTCTCCACCAAACCCTGAGACTGAGCCGTACTGATGTTTAATTCCCAGTGCCTGCTCTACCTGCTGCAGATGCTTGTGAAATATCTGTCTGTATCAATGTAGGAACCCCAAAACGTGATATTAACTCCTTTTGGAGCCACTTCACTACGGATTGGGCGTTAGGTGTCTTACAGGGTGTTGCTTCTATCCAGCGAGAGAATCTATCCACAGTAACCAAAAGGTATCGATATCCTCCCACAACATTTCCCTCTCCCATGTCAGAAAAGTCAAGACAAAGTTCCTTGAACGGTCCTACCGGCATTGGATTGGATTGGAGAAGTTGGATGTCTAAAAACTTCCTACTTTTAAACTCTGATAAGACTGAACTGATGGTTCTTGGTCCAGTGAGACATTGGCATTAATTTGACCAGTTAACGCTCAGCCTCGGCTCATGTGTCATACATCACACTGACAAAGTGAGGAACCTTGGGGTAATTTTTGATCTTTCGTTGTCCTTTGGTCTCCACATTAGAAATATTACGAGGACTGGCCCGGGCTTTGCATTCTCAAGGTACAGGATTACTTTGTGTCCCTAGGGTGAATAAGAAGTCTACGTGTCACAGAGCTTTCTCTTATCATGCCCCTGTTCTGTGGAATGATCTCCCTGCACCAATAAAACAGTAAGATTCTGTGGAAACTTTCAAGTCCAGACTTAAGACGCACTTCTTTTCCCTTATGTATGGCTAGCATACTGGTATAGTTTTGTTTTACGCTTTTTACTCTTTTAATTCATTTTATTAGTAAACGGAGTGTGCCACGGCCTCAACTTTACCCAAATTCTGGATCTTTCAGTGAAGCTTAGGGCTAGTGGCCGGCGATCACCTTAGTATTTCTTCTGTTTTTCTTGTTGATTAACGCTGGCAAATTATACAGTATTTCTTGTCTTTCTGATGCCTGATTCTGTTTTTTCTCTCTGTTTAAGGTGCAGCTCCATCCAGAGATGGGTGTTGTATTCGTGTTGGCAACCCTCCTGTCCTGTGCACCAACAGCATTTCTTGTATATTCGTCGATGAATTGTTCTGTGAATTGTTCTGTAATTTATGTTTGTAGCATGGCCCAAACAGAGGGTCACCCCTTTGAGTCTGGTCTGCTTGAGTTTTCTTCCTCAGAGGGAGTTTTTCCTTACCACTGTTGCTCTGGGGGTTAGTAAGGTTAGACCTTACCTGTGTGAAGCACTTTGAGGCAACTCTGTTGTGATTTGACGCTATATAAATAAAAAAAATTGAAATTGAAAAATTGGATACTTCCCCATTTCTGCTTTGAATACAGTCTTTGGATTGTACTTGTTGCATACAACACAGTCAGCGATGTAGTCATCCACCATCTCTTTTAGGTATGGATGCCATCAGTGAGCTGCTTCACAGAATGTTCTATCCCCCCCCCCCTCCCCCGCATGGGGCCATGTGCTTCGGCAATCAAAGTCTGTGTCAACTGTGAGGGGGCCACAACTCTTCCATCCTGGCTCCTCCATACCTCGTCATCGCTTTGTGGTTTTACAGCCATCCTTGCTTCCCATATTGACCATTCATAGAGACCGGCCTGGTTTTGTATTGCTATAATATAGTGCAATGTAAGAGTAGGTATGTCCTGAGGTTCTGTCACCAACACCAACTGTCCCTGATATCCACCCACACTTTTCGCAGCAGCATCTGCTGCCTTGTTTCCCTTGGCCACCAAGGTGTCAGTCTTCTGGTGACCCTTACATTTAACTATGGCAACCTGTGTGGGTAATTCCACTGCTTCTGCCAATCTTTGTAAGGTCAACATGTGCTTCACAGGAGTGCCAGAGGTGGTGACATAACCTCTTTTTTTCCATTTCAGCCCATCCACATGGACGGTTGCAAGGGCATAAGCTGAGTCTGTGTAGATTGTAACAGTCCGGCCTTTAGCGTACTCCAAAGCTGCTATTAGTGCTTCTAACTTGGCTAGCTGTGCAGAGGCTGGCTGTGGCAATACTCCATCCTGCACAGTGTGAACACTTGCGGTCTGGATGGAACTAACTCTACCACCGCAAATCAGGCTACATTTCCCTGATCTGTTCTGTAGCACCAGCCATCACAAAACAGTGTTATCTCTGACATCAATAGAGGCTCATTTTCAAGATCTGAGTACAACTTTGAAGCCAATTCTATCTTCTGGGCACACACTGTCTGCGTCCTGGCTCACTCCTGATGCCATGTTGGCTGTTTGTGAAACAAAAGTTATGTGTGGTTGGTTAAGAATCTCCCTAACTCATAACCGCCGAGGAAGGAAAATGCAGATGAGTTTAAAAAAGCCACAACACCATGTGTAGTAGCGACTTTCAACGAGTGGCATATTACCGCATGCAAGGTTTTTTCAATGGCTGTCAAATATCAAGTGCAGTCAGTTTGGCCTTGTTCCACTGCGTCCACAAGGGAACTATAATGCATCAACACTTGTTTCTCCCCCTTTGCTTCTGAAACAACACGGCATTAACAATGCCGTTTGTTTCTGAAACATCCAAATGAAAGTCTGAGGAGTAATCAGGACAAATGAGGTACGCAGCAGTGGCTAAAGCTTGTTTGGTGGCAATAAAGGCTCATGGGGTCCATGTCAAAGGGGCTTTCAAATTTTGATTACCTGCTGAGGCGACAATAGAGCGCAGGGGTTGTGTTATGCCAACATAATCATGAATGTAATTTCTGCTGTATCCTGTTAGTCCCAAAAAAGTCAACATCTGTTGTACTGTGTGTGGCTTATGATGATGTAAGATAGAGGATCAATCAATCAATCAATCAATCAATTTTTTTTATATAGCGCCAAATCACAACAAACAGTTGCCCCAAGGCGCTTTATATTGTAAGGCAAGGCCATACAATAATTATGTAAAACCCCAGCGGTCAAAACGACCCCCTGTGAGCAAGCACTTGGCTACAGTGGGAAGGAAAAACTCCCTTTTAACAGGAAGAAACCTCCAGCAGAACCAGGCTCAGGGAGGGGCAGTCTTCTGCTGGGACTGGTTGGGGCTGAGGGAGAGAACCGGGAAAAAGACATGCTGTGGAGGGGAGCAGAGATCGATCACTAATGATTAAATGCAGAGTGGTGCATACAGAGCAAAAGAGAAAGAAACAGTACATCATGGGAACCCCCCAGCAGTCTACGTCTATAGCAGCATAACTAAGGGATGGTTCAGGGTCACCTGATCCAGCCCTAACTATAAGCTTTAGCAAAAAGGAAAGTTTTAAGCCTAATCTTAAAAGTAGAGAGGGTGTCTGTCTCCCTGATCTGAATTGGGAGCTGGTTCCACAGGAGAGGAGCCTGAAAGCTGAAGGCTCTGCCTCCCATTCTACTCTTACAAACCCTAGGAACTACATGTAAGCCTGCAGTCTGAGAGCGAAGCGCTCTATTGGGGTGATATGGTACTACGAGGTACCTAAGATAAGATGGGACCTGATTATTCAAAACCTATAAGTAAGAAGAAGAATTTTAAATTCTATTCTAGAATTAACAGGAAGCCAATGAAGAGAGGCCAATATGGGTGAGATATGCTCTCTCCTTCTAGTCCCCGTCAGTACTCTAGCTGCAGCATTTTGAATTAACTGAAGGCTTTTTAGGGAACTTTTAGGACAACCTGATAATAATGAATTACAATAGTCCAGCCTAGAGGAAATAAATGCATGAATTAGTTTTTCAGCATCACTCTGAGACAAGACCTTTCTGATTTTAGAGATATTGCGTAAATGCAAAAAAGCAGTCCTACATATTTGTTTAATATGCGCTTTGAATGACATATCCTGATCAAAAATGACTCCAAGATTTCTCACAGTATTACTAGAGGTCAGGGTAATGCCATCCAGAGTAAGGATCTGGTTAGACACCATGTTTCTAAGATTTGTGGGGCCAAGTACAATAACTTCAGTTTTTATCTGAG